>NC_061778.1:26054000-26355250 GCF_022458985.1 Mugil cephalus
GACAATTCATCACTTACAAGTGTCTTAGCAAATACAATGAGCATGCTACGTAAGACCTGATAAATGACTCAGACAACACTAATTCTGGTATGAGTAGGCCACAGTTAGAGCGTCATGCTGGGTGAGACATTCTCTTTAAAAGTCAAAATGTATGAACTTTAACTATCCCCAAGATTGCAGATCAAACTAATCCACTAATTCGGGTTCGTCAATATACAAAACGCATGTAAATCGAAAAACGTGTGCTAGGAACGTGTCTCCTGCATTGCAAGGAATGTAATACGATCCAATGCATTGGAGATTAATAGCAATATTGTTAGGAAGTTAACAGAGGACATTAGACTGTTTGGCTTTTCATAGCATTGATTATGCGCTATATGACATTAAATCAGTGGATCTTTATAACAGCAACTTTCTATGATACAAGTGAAATGATGCTGTCAACTGCCAACTGCCAACTGAAGAAAGGAGCACATGACTCATCAGCATATAACTGTCTGAATGTCATGTTCATCACAACTTGGGTATTGCGAAGAACAGGCTTGTCATGACAACCAGTCCTAGCGCACAGCTATGGAAGCACACCGGATATATTACCACTATATTGAATTTTCATTTGACATAGTAAAAACAAAAATCTATCTAATCGGTTCTGGGATTAATACGTAATCCACTGTTTCCGTGTAAGAAAAACAAAGTCAATCCGGTAGAAGTTAACAATATTCAAAACTTTATTTTATCAGAACCAACACCATATAAGTTAATCTGTCCAAATCAAATTTAAATTAAGTCACATTTACAATGAAGCTAAAGAGTACTTTTCAGTGCCACCAGTATTTGGGAGTTCAATATCAGGCTGGAAGCATGTGGACAGTACTTTGGACGTACTTTCCCACATATTTACCGATCTCTCACACACAGGTCTATTGCTCGCAGTAATAATACACCCTCACTGTAGCACAGATGAGATTTAATAATGATTCTATACAAGCGAAACAAGATAAAGAGTCAGTTCAGTAAAAAAAAATAAATAAATAAATAAAAAAATCAGCAGATGAGGATAGATGGGATTCCATTCTTCATTCTTTATGGTTTACAAGGGGACTTTTTATTCAATAAAATGAAAACTATTCAATGATTCTTGCATCAGAAGTGTTGACTGTGTCTGTTGACACTATGCCTATCTATCAGGTCATTGCTGCCATCTAGTGTTGGAACGCATGAATAGCTAAAACAACATAAAATGTGGATTTGTGTCTTCAAAAAACAGGTTCTCTGTTTTGTAGTAATTTGTTTTAATTGTTTCTTCTTTTTTTAGATGACTGTGGTTTCTCCATGCACTCAGAACCTGATGGATAATGCTCATCCTCACACTGTGCTTAGCAAGCTCAATGAGCAGCGCTCACAAGGCCTCTTCTGTGATGTTACCATTGTGGTGGAGGATGTAAAGTTTCGGGCCCACAGGAACATCCTGGCAGCCTGCAGCGGGTACTTCAGGAATGCCCTGACAACTTCTGAGACATGGAGCTCTAGCCAAGTGCTGGAGCTGATGGACCTGAAGTCCGAGGTGTTTGCCAGTATCCTCAACTTTATATACTGCTCAAAGGTGGCTTCACCTGGTGCAGAGGACACAGGTGGGCTGGTAGCAGCTGGAAAAAGACTAGGAATTCCTTTTTTAGAAAAGCTTGCAGAACAAGAGAAGCAGGATGAATGTGTCAAAGCCACAGACTGCTGCACAGTGCCAGTGTCTAAACACACAAAAAAGGAAACTCCCAGGCTTGAGGAGACAGACAGTGCCAGAGGACCACGCATCACCAATGCCTTCTCTATCAATGAAGTGTGTCCTGGGAGTAATCCTTTCACTCCTGAAGCTCAAACAAATGTGGAGCGGCAGTCGCCAGACGTGGGACAGATCTCATCCAGCTGTCCTACAACGTCGTGCCCTAATGGGAACAATGAGACGACCCATGCCCTCTCAGAACACTCATATGCAGTAAGCAAATCCACTGAGGGCAACGATAGCAGTCAGTGGGACAACAAGAAAGTCAGCAAGCCAGCAGTATTACAGCCGAAGCAACTCATTTATAGAAATGCAGGCCCGCTTAAAAAGCGCCACAGGCTGAGAGGCATTTTGGGTAGAAGTATACTTCCAACACCAGCTGAACCCCAAAATGATACGCCAAATACAATAACCCCCACGGTAACTGATGGGGTTACTCCAGCACCTGTTGCAGTCATGACACCACCTCCACTTTTTGCCGAGGCAGAACCACACAAAAGTGTAGACGAAGGGCTACCTATGGTCAGTGACAATGCTCAGATGGAGTTAGGCCCACCGACCCTTTCGCCTCACACAGAGGACAGCATTCAAATCTACAGCTGTGAGCACTGTCCAGAGATATTCACAAATCAAGCTCTTCTCACCATTCACTCTGAGGTACACAAAAAGCGGTTTGTTAGCCATTTGTTTTGCAAGTTCTGCCACAGAAAGTTTATACACCTCAAACGACTCCGCAACCATGAGCAGGTCTGTCCTAAGGCTGGGAGAGGCCCACCTAAAATAGACACCAGGGATGTCTCAGACAAAGAGGCGGACCACCTCTCAGACAACAATATGAACACAGAGATCAACATGGCCCAGCTTCCTTCTGCTGAACCGTCCAGCCTTTACACAGAGCCCCTTCAAGTGGACCAGTCAGAACCTCCTCAGGATGAGAAGGCTGTGAAGCCGGGTGGTAGTCAGAGGAGATACAACTGCAGTGTGTGTAGACGGGTCTATGTCACCCTATCTAGTTTGAAGCGGCATGAGAATGTACATTCCTGGCAGAGAGCCTATCCCTGTCATTATTGTAATAAAGTGTTTGCCCTGGCAGAATACCGAACTAAGCATGAAATCTGGCACACAGGTGAACGCCGCTATCAGTGCATTTTCTGCCTTGAAACATTCATGACATACTATATCTTGAAAAACCATCAAAAGTCTTTTCATGGCATTGATCCAAATGTAGCTGTTAAGAAAAAATCTGCAAATGGTGGGCTAAAAGCCAGCGTTTACCCAATCAAGCTCTACAGGCTCCTGCCCATGAAGTTTAGAAAGAGACAATACAAGACGTACAGTCAGACATATTCCGAGAGTGTTGAAAGAGGTGATCAGTTGTTACTTGACAGCGGCCCTCTTATCCCTCCATTTGATGATAATGGTCTGATCAGTCACCTTGACACCACTTCATTACCGCTGACATTCATGGCAACAACAAAAATGGTCTCACCTGTAATGCCTCGCATCTGCTTTGACAAGCCATGTGACCAAGACATTGACCAGAACGTGAGTAGCCAATTAGAAATTCACGGAAGCACAAGAAAAGATGTGGAGCACATGGGTCCAGGCTTTCGTGACCATGACAGTACCCGCTCTGTGCAATCCAGCACAGAATCTCGTGCAGGTTACAAAGATGATTTGTCAGAGAAAATTAACCCAGAGCACATCAGCCACAATATGCCATTCTTAAACTCCCTGAACACAGTTAAAAAGTTAGGTGAGCTATCAGCTTCTGCAAAAAGGGTTGAGGACATGACCAAGGAGATACTTCAGTCAACTGCAGTGAATCTGGCACGTGACAACACAGTGGGGGCAAAAACTGAAACATATATTGCCAAACCAGCATGCCCAGGTCCATCTGTTGATAGTGATGCCATGCCACTCTGTCAGATAACAGTGAAAATTGGCAATGAGGCAATCATTCGACGACAAATCAAGGGATCTAAACTCTTTCGCAGAAAGAAAAGGAGAATCAGAGAACTGAGTGAGGAGCAGAGCCCAAGTCAGTGCCCTCCAACAAGGGAAAACGCAGAGAGTCCCCGGTTCCGCATCAGAGCCGAAGCTGCTGTAGCCACAGAGCCAGAGCCATATGATGATACCAATGACGGTGACACAGCTGATAAACTTTGGCGTCCCTACTATTCCTACAAAGCTAAAAAGAAAAGAAAGAAACTCAGATACAAGCAAAGAAAAGCTATGTTTCACCATTCTCCTGAAACGTCATTAGACAGAACTGCTGCCGGTGAAGTCCACCTTGACAGAAGCAGTTGGCTGACAGAAGAGAGTATCTCAAGTGGTAGTACAGGGGTGAAACATAGCCTTAGCAGGAACTGTAGCCCTAGAGCTACCTATAACTGTGACATCTGTGACAGCTCTTTCATCACAGAGACAGGACTGAGAGCTCATGTTATTGGTTCCCACCCATGTTTCTGCCGGACTTGTGGCAAACAAGGTCCCCCTGGTGAGGTTCCTGCCGGTGGGGATTACATCTGCAACAGTTGTATGGAAAATGGCTCCTGCTTTGATAATACCCCCCGGAGCCCCAACCCAGAGAAGAAGTACCGCTGCGCCTTCTGTCCCCAGCGTTTTCTCTACCTTGCCACCAAGAGAAGCCATGAGAAAAAACACCGGGAGACAAATGAGGACGGATATAATTCTGACAGCTTCACAGCATGTTCTAAATATTCAACGCACCCTGGTGAGGACAATAAACAGGCCACTATCAAAACAGAAGACAGTGGCAATCAAAGGCACACTGACATAAAGCATGAGAGGTTGGAAGGAGAACGTTTTTCCACAGATAAGACAAAGACTGAGGACACAGCTGACTTTATGCCTTTGACTACATACCAAGATCTGTCATATTCTAGCATTAAAGGTCCATTGTCGCCCTCAATTGACCCACTGTTTCCCATGACAACTTCAAAGGTGAAACATAAGATAGGAAAGAAAAGACTCAATGCACACCATTCTATGCATCTCATTTCAAAAAAGCAGGTCTGTGACCGAGAAGATAGTAACATGGACATTTTGATGGGACCAAGAACAAACAGTCACAGTGATCGTGACAAGTCCAGCAAACTATTTAGAAGAAATGATTCTGAATCTAAAGTTACCCACAATTCTTTACACAAGTCAGAGAGATGGGTGTGTAAGGAGGAGCCATTTTTTTAAGAGTGCAACTGCAGGAAAAACAGAAAGTGAATTACATTTGCATACAATTTTCTGCTTTGGTTAGGATATACTTTGTGAGATTTCAGCTGCAAGTAAGTGCAATAAAGTGTTTTGAGAGGATGGCACTAAATGTGGGGATCTAATAACAGTGTTAGGTGTAATTTCTTCCCTCCTAAAACCAATAACTCAGCGATTTTTTTCACCTTTGTAGATGATAATTTTTGCACATTATAGGACCCCCTGACACAGACTGTACTTTGTCCATTGTCTATGCATGTGCGGCATCCCTGGTGACGTGAACATAACCTCAAGAAAAGACATTATTCTTGGTAATGTTTCAAAAGGTGTGCAATATCAGAGCAGCATTTGGAGTGTGCTGGACAGCTGAAAAGCTCCTTAAACTTCACTTTTCTTTTTAAAACAGTTTTAGATAAACAATATGAATTGTATGACAGTCACATTTTTGACTATCTTGTTCAGTTAACTGGGCACATTGAGTTGCACTTTATAGATAGACTATGCTAATTTGTTATTTTAATATTTTGATAATTAAATTTCAATTTTACGCACCCCTGATATAATTCTTATTTCTGATTAACACACGTCACCATTGAGATTATATGTACAACTTTTCTGTGTTTAATATGTATAAAACATGTAAAACTATTTAAATAAACATTGTTGATATTCTAAAATGATGAAACACAATAAATGGTCGACTGTCATTTCACTGACACGCCACACTGATACTAATTGTAAGGCAATGACAAAGAAACATCAAGTCGGAGTGTAGAGAATGTTTTTAAGTAGAATATTTTAAAAGATCTAACCAGTCACATTGGTACAAAACCTGCTCCACAGAAAACTGTTTCCTCAGTAGAAAGCCACATGGCACCTATCTGCTCCTACTGGTCCTCCAGGGAACTGCAGGTACATCTGAAAACTTCATCAACTCATATTTCCACACAAGCTGCATCTGTATTTAGTGTTGGGCCTCAAGACACAATCTCCAGATGTTTCTAAATTTTTTCTAAGACCGGTAGCATTTGTAACATATGGGTCATACATTTTAGGTGAAAGGTACTGCTCAGCTCGCCAACAATGCCATGGACGCAACATTTCTTCTATAAAATGGTCATTTTTCACTTGAGAAAGAAATAAGTATCTACTATAAATACTGATAGACAGAAGACACATAATGCTGTTGGAGCTCAAACAGAAGCATTTTCATTTTTATTTACAATCTGTAAAAATAAAAGCAATGGCAATGAACGTCAAATCAAATCCTCATATTATCGTATATATAGAGTGTATATAGGTCGACATATTTTCACAAACATATTCCTGGCCTCATATAGCAAGAGAATGAAACTACTGGCGGGAGTCCAAAGCACTCCTTATAATCCACACAAAACTGGTTCGCCGACTGCTGAATTAAAGTCTTACTCCTGCACAAATACTAAATGAATGTGTGCCAATAATAAAAACACAAATGTTTTGAATAAAAATATTTCTTTCTCTACTTATTGTTTTTTCTGTTATGTAACTTCAATTAAAAGTTTGTTTAATATATTGTTTTGTGAATATTCTAGAAGTATACGTTTTTAGAGCTGTCAGGAATCATCGTCTTTACCAGTGGAGATTTTGGTTTGAAGATTCTGGTGGTGCCATGCAGGAAAATCTTATAATGCAATTCAGAAATACCATAGTCAGTACTCTGATGACAAAAAAAAAAACAGAGAAGCTGGAGAAAACCCATGCAACACGCAAACTCCAGAAAGACCAGAGTCAGACTCAAACCCAAATCTTCAAGCTGGGAGGCATCGGTGCTAACCAACATATCAGATACTCAGGATCGAAAGTTTAATGTGACAACAATAAAAAAATACAATGCAGAACTCATGGCGTGAAGGACACACACACATACATACACACGTACACAGCAATCAACATACAAAGTCACCACACACATTATACCAGAGTCAAACAGCCATTTCAGCTCCACAGACAGGTATACAGCTCCATCAGGTTGTGTCCCCACCATACATGTCGCCAGTTACGCATTACACAGATTCCATTATAATACAAACAATATGTAAACTACATTAACAATTGCATTTAGATTAAAAGTAAATTAAAACTCACCAAGTGCCTTTTTAGAGCTCTACATTAACCAAGTTTTCTCCTTAAACTACTGCTGGTTGAATGACCTAGTTTTGTCTTTTCCCTCTTGAGAAATTATTAAATCCTCTGGTCGATGTAGTCCCAAACCTTTATCTTCAACTTCTGCTTGAGTGGTAAAGTCCTGAATCTCAAACTAGCTAGGTAGCGAACTCGATTCATTATGCAATGAATGAATGAAACGTACATTAGCTGAGCTAGCAAGACCTTGCTTCAAGTCAGCTAATGCAAAGCTCTCTGAGGCCCTGAACTTCAGGCCCCGCTGCCCAAACGGAAGTATGCACTGTACACACGCAGCAGTTCACCAGTCCTTAACACTGCAGGCCAGGGCCATCTCAGCTGTGCCCCACCGACACAAAACAGAGACACAGCATCATGCACAATGAACTATTCACACACAACTACAATACAAAATGTGTCTACAAAGGAATTGTGATCATCAAATGAAAACTGTGGACCTTTCATTTGGGACAACATTTATTATATATTAACTTATGTGCAACAACATTTTTGATACAGAAAAGGCTTATAATTCTGCCCTGCACAGCAGCGCCCTCTGGTGGGGCCGTGCCTCACTGATCCCTATTGCAAAGACACCACTGTTATTTACACTGGGTGACACGCTTCAAAGAAGCATAGTTAGCAGGCTAAGCTAGTTCCATAAGATATTAGAAGTGTGTGCTATTGTTGCATAATAAACAACAGCACACCAGAGACCTTACATCATGGGTGTCAAACTCATTTTAGTTCAGAGGCCACATACAGCCCAATTTGATCTCAAGCAAGCCAGACCAGTAACTTCATAGCATAATAACTATAAATAATAACACCACCGTTTGTTTGCTTTGTTTTAGGTCAGAGAAGTACATTGTGAAAAGTAAATGTTTACATTTAATGAATTTAATGTCCTTTTAGCGTCCATCAATAACCTGAAGTTTCTTAAGAAAAATAAGTGCAATTTAGGTCTCAGTGTTGTCTGCGACTGTGAGTAGATCGGTACGACCCCGAGTGGAAAATTTTCAAATTGGTGCCAATTTTATTGAAAAATTGCTCTTAAGCTTAATTTTATTTTTCACCATTGCAAATTCACCCCGTGGGCCAGAAAAGACGCGCTCACGAGCTGTTTGTGGCCCGCGGGCCGTATGTTGACATCCCTGCCTTAAATCCTCTTTAAAACTCCTACCGCCTCCACACTGCTGCGCTAGTCAAAGCGAGCGCTTCGAATTTGAGGAAGCTGGTATTTCTCCCAACGTTTTTTTCAGCCAGCGCAAGTGTGTGCGGGACCCGACGTGACGCGGTAGTGAGGGCTGGCTCTCTCCACTCCGGCAGCATTCATAAACGGATATGATAAACCAGCGCTGAATGCACCGGAGCCGCGACGACAGTCAGCCCTTACCATGGCGGAAGAGGACGACGCAAGGATTCGGGTTTTAAAGAGCCTGCGGGGTAAAATATGTAAGTTCGACCGGAAAGCCGACGTTTTCCCATGTCTCACGAGAGACAGAGGGGTGGGAGAGAGGTCGGTAGAACGGGTGAGCGGCGAGACGGGAACCCGGAGGGGCGCGGCGTGCTATCAAGAGCCGACAGAGAGAGAGAGAGAGAGAGGCAGGCAGGGAGGCAGTTCATCTACTGCTGCCTGGTGCCTTAGTTAGCCTAGCATGCTAGCATAGCCTACGAGTCTGTTGTGAGTGATTTCATTCATCGAGCAGCGCTTCGCCGCCCTCAAATAAAGCTCTCAGAGAACACCGTACGTTTTTATGGCCATTTAAGTGTTAGGTTTTAGTGGAGCTCCTCTTCAAGTTGACGTTGGTAACCAAGTGGGCTAGGCTAAGACCAGCCACTTCTGTAAGCCAACCCATTCAGCTATCACGTTACTCACTGCAGGCATCTGACAGCCAAGTTGTTTAACAAATAAATTGACATTTATTTCTACAAAAGAGTATTAGAGCCACCCATGAGAAGAATAATGAGAGGAGGTAATTTTTTCCCATCATGCACTTTGAGAAAAAAGTCAAAATGTCGAGAGAAAAAAAGTAGAAATATAATGTAAATGTCGAGCCTTAAACGTTAGCTACTGGAGTTATTTATCCACCCAGCACTTAATTATGATTACTTTATTATTGCTAAGTATTGCATGTTGTAGCTTATGTTGGCTGATGTTTAAGTCACTCTACAAAACTCGCTTTTTGTTTCTCTGACCTGAATGTGGAGGCATGAATCAAGCAGCATTTCTGTTACATATTAAAAATCTAGGCAACTGCTCTGCGTGAATGATGAAAGAAAGATATAGGGAAAGGGTTACCTGTTATACCTGCAGCATCAAATTAGTACAAGAAAAATGACACAGAAATTTCAAAGTTATCATTCTTTGTAGTCTAAATGTGAAACATCAGCCTTAAAATAAAACTTCTCAGCAGCATAGTAGATAGCGATGTGTTGACTTAACACCATTAGCCCTCACCCACTGCTGCCCTGTCCCCTCTGTGTTTTGAAGTAATTGATAATACTTTGAATTAAATTTGTCCCAGTGGCATTGCTTCATTCCGCTAAAGATCAACGCGAATGTAATCCGGAGAAATTAGTTTAAAATAAACAAGGACAAAACATTTTTTAAAACTAAATATATAACATTGTTGTTATTTTAAACGTGTTGACGACATTGTCATTAACATGCGCTTTGGAGTGTCCTTTACATTTCCAGAGTAGGGGCTGACGTTGCCATGAGTTGTTCTCTGTGGCGTAACTGTGTGAGTTTATTGTAAGGTGAATATAGGCTCACTGGTACGTAAGACTCGCATGCATAGGCGCACAATGGGAGGACAAATGTCAGTTTCGCTACTATGAATTAATGAGAAAATGGTAAGCAGAACAAAATTGAGGAACTGTTATGGCATGTAACTCACTTAGCAGTCTTACGAAACTCCATTCTTCCTCGTTCACACTTTGTCCTTTTTCCTTTAGCCTACATCACTGGAGATGCCTTTCTGTGAAGACGTATTATAGCAGTTAGCAGATGACCTGTGTGCTTTTTTTGTTGGCTTAGTTTGTCACCAAAAGGCAACTTCATTAAATGACAGTAACCTGTCTAGGTTGGTGTTGGTTGGGCTTACTGCCTGACCTTTGGGCCAGGTTTTCACAGGGCTACATACTTCCGTTTTAGCGGAAATGTTATGGAAAATAAGACCTAGCAGGAGGGTTTGTTGTAAACGCTGTAATGCTGCTGTGCTCCACTTCCACCAAGTCAACTCGGTCCGAGCTTAGTGACAACTTGTCCGTCATAGCTGCCGTGTCCTAAGATTATCCATTCACTATTATTTATAGCCATTTAGAAAGCTGTTCTTACTGATGGCTTTTCTTAGTTATGTCCCTACCTGGGCTTAGAGTACCAGTGCAGAGCTAGAGATCTCATTTAGACATGTCATTGCCCCTCTAATCCACTAATCTAAATCCCACATGGGGTAAATTTACTAATAGTGTTGCTCTTGAGTGACTGTTGGATCCTCAGGTTTAACTTCTCTGGTACTGATGGTGTATTTGTTTGTATATGTTTTGCACCAAACCCCAGTCCATGTAATCCGCCTGCAGAGCAATGGAAGTGGTGTGTGCTACAAAGGTGTTTGTCATTTGTGAATCAGCGCTGTACTGTCGCCACTGGTTATGCTGAGGAAGTCAATGTTTCATGTTTTTAACCACATATGAGCCTCAAGTCTACTTCAGCTACATCCGCTCTGCAGTTGGCCCTGACAACTGGCAGGAGCCCTTGTCACCAAATGAACACGAGGATGCCAAACATCAAAGCACATCTTAACAGCATACAACTGCAGTGATACGTGTTTCTTTTTTATTAATTAAGAATTGGCTATTCCGAGTCAGATTATTTAAAATAAACCATCACTCTCATTCAGGTACTAGTTATTTTTTTTAATAAAAGCAGGAATTTATTCAACAAAATCTTTTAGCTTTTCACAGTTGTCAGTCTATAGCAGTGGCACTGATGACTTATCCAAATGAATTTGTTTTAGTTTTAGTTTTTGACTTGTTCTCAGAAGCAATTGAAATGACACTGTACATCAGTTGAAATGTAATCTAGTTAACTTCTCTTTTATTGTCGTTTAATATAGAATAGGTGTCTATTGTGTCTACCTAGAGGGTAGGGCACGTTGAGGTTAGGTTGCGAATATTAAAAAAATGCCAGTGTGTTTTTTGAATTCACTGATGGAAAAGTTATTTTGATGGCAGCAAGATGATGGTGCTGTTCTCCCTTTGGTGCTGCAGGTGAAGCTAAGAACCTGGGTCCAGTCTCGGGCCCAAATCGACAAAGGGATCTTTGTACCTTTTGCACCATAAGTCTGGATCAGGAGGAGGTTTTCCGCACCAGGGTGTTTGATAAAAGCGTCAGGTAAGCACGACAACTCATTAACACGCTTTGATTTCATTTTTTTATGTTGATAACGGCCACACACAGCAACATCGCATCATCTCGTTGTCTCGGTTAGGCTTGCACTTGACATAATTTACCAGTGCAGTAAAGAATATTTTGAATTTCTTTACATAAGTTGTCATATTTAAAACATTGCACATTACTTTCTTTAACATTAGTTACACATCCATACATTAGTTAAGGCATGTGGAGTCCCTTTTCTACGAGGTTGATGTCTAGATATTATTACTGAAGAGACAATCTCAAGAAAATGACTTCTTTGTTTTTATTGATCATGTACCATTTTGAGCATTCAGATTAGATATACAATTTTTTTACATTTAAAATAAGGAATACATTTATCAATTATATTTTTTCATTCTGCCACAAATGAATAGTAAAAATAATATGGAAACATCTCAGTAGTTTAAAATAGTAGAAATGTATTTAGTGTGTCATTACCAGTAGTAACAAAGTGTAAAATGTACATCGACAGCACTTTATAAATTGGAGGATTTGCTCATAGCATTTTATATATGTACACACTTAACTATAAGCATTTTTGAGTGGCATATATCTCTAACCCCAATTATATTAATGTAGCGATATTAACTTGTGTTTTTGTGCCAGAAAAATAAGAAAGTAACACAGACTTTTTCCTGTAAACATCACCTGTCACTGACCGGGTTAGTGAAATGAAAATACAAATAATATGCAAAATGAAGTTTCAGGAACAATGTTGATTAAGTTAGAAAATAGGAATTGAGACCGTTCATAATGATTATTAGTGAAAGCCTATTTACGTAGAGTGTACATTCATTAAGCATTAAGTGAGTTTTGATTTGAGCTATTCTTCTCCTCACAGGACACTGCTTACTCAAACTAAATGTAGAGATCAATGGACAAGAGTGTTTTGGAACATTACATTTGCAGGCAAATCTTGAGTTTGCTTTAAGAATAGAAGTTGAGACAAAGGTAAAAAATAGAAATATCCTGTTGATAGAATCTCTCATGCGGAAATAGTTATGCTAATGTCCGTACCGTTTGTATTTGTTGTGAGCCTGTCGTGCAAGAATTGAAGAGCGGCCGTTTGATTTCATCTTAGAATACGTGATACGTGGCTTGGAGCCGTAAACGTGTGTGGGGTATCCCTTCTGCTGGAAAACGCTGAGCGATTCTGACTGAAATCAACTATTTTGCCAATAGCTACATGTTGACAAGCAGTTCAGAGAATGGTGTAGGAGATCAGGAAACCTTTTTGCGTTTCCATCTGCATCATTGCACATCTCAGGATAAACACAGGCCTGCCTTCTCTAGGTATTTTACGACAGTTGTTTTTTTTTTTTTAACACTCCTGATTTCGGTACCGTTCAAAAGGATTTTATAGTCTCTGAGGAAGTGTGTCCTCCCACGCTCTCCTGTCTTTTTCTCTGTGTCACCCTCAACTTCCTTAGCCGCTGTTTAGCACGTCTTAATAAGCACTCGAATTTGGCCCACTGTTTATTTGATGGTGCTTGACTCATGCCTGATGTATGCTCTCCTGTCTCTAATTGTTTAAAGGATGCATGGAAGCTCTAATTACAGCTAATCCCCAGGATAAAGTAGGCATGTTCAAACAGCTGTGGTCAAGTGGCTCTACCTAGCATTCTCGCATTATTTGGAAACCAGGATGACAACAGAGGGAAAGGTTTTGTTGTGGGTGTATGTGTGAGTGTGTGCAGAACGGAGGGGGGTTACGAGTGCATAGTTGCATGTAATACTGAGGAGGATGTGTGGGTGTATGCTGAGTGTGTTGGCTAAGCCCATTGTGGAAGTGTCAGGCAAGATATTTCACCATCCAAGATGCAAAAATTGTGGAGGGTAGCATCAATGTCCAGGTTCACTCTGTACCACTACTGGATATGAAGACAGATATGTATGTTGACCAGGCTAGTTTCCTGATTACATTGCTAACAAAATGGAGGAAATGTTTCTATCATTTAAATCCATTAAACCGCAGGACCAGTAAACACCAGACATGTCTAGCACTGCGGAGTGTTTTATTTTAGAACTAGCCCACACATATACATGACACATATGATCTACCTACTTGTTTATAAGCCAGCTATCTGTTACTTTAATGTGATGTTTTTATTTATACATTTTTCTCAGAGAGGGAGGGAGAGAGAAGAAAACCAACCTCTAAACTTTGTATGCTTAACAGATCTACATTTAAAAGACGGGCTGCAGTTTTTATTCGAACGCAACAGTTTGTCTAACTGCAGTTAAGTATGTTTGGGACAGGTGGTGCATCTGCAGACAAGCACGTAGATCGAGGTAGTGCTTAACCTACAATCGGCTATGTCAGATCAAGCTGTCTGGCTCACAGTCCTGGTCGTGAGGTAGTTGTGTGTTGGCAGGACTGAGTGGCACTGCTTGAGCCTCCTGCGTTCTTGCCAGCTCCTGTGAATCCTGTGCTGACCAAACGAGATCTTACCACTCTACTGCAGTATTTGTTACACATGCTGTTTAATGATTTCAGTTTGCATGTTCCCGTTATGGCTGGTTAATTTTTTTCCAGGTGTTCAGGCTTCCTCTTACAGTCTAAAACAGGCAGGTTTAGAAAAATATGCCCACATTTCTTTGTGTTATCCGTGCATTAGCAAGCTGTCAGGGTGTAGCTGGACTCTTATAACGAGCCAAGTAAATGCGAGTATTTCTCTGATTTTTATAAATACATGCAACGTGTGAATTGATGTTTAATTCAATGCTACACTAAGACAATATCGGACGATATCCTCACGTTTAAAATCTCATTTTCAAATGTGATCAGTCATGCAACATATTTCTTTGAAAACCATCCTTCTACAGTCACTTGCAAAATGAGATTATTGTTTGACATATCATCCAGAAACATTGCATTGAAAGTTTGTGTTTGATGCAGTTTTTCATTTTTGTCCATTAAAATTTAGTGAGGATATAGAAATAGAATATAAAAAAAACAATTGTCACAGGGTTTGCACACTATTGGACTATATCATAATAAAAACAGGAGAATAGATGGCAATAGGGGCAGATCTGAGCCTGCAACGTATTCTGAATGTTCCCCTCACATCTCTGGTGAGTCATAGGGCACCCTGTGTTGTCCACCTTCTGCTCAGATAGTTCATTTCCCACTAATTCCTCTGTTTATGACAGTAATGTGATATTATTTCATTTAAATTGGAACATAGCATCGTGTTTATTCAGTAATTATTATTTTTTGTTTATAATCTAGAGACAGTGCCCTGTATCACAGTAACCTTCCCATTGTTATAAAAAGTATATTACGGGGAGAATTTGATTTAGTGATCTCTTGATTTCAAAGTATAGAATTAGGACGGATGAGCAGCATGTATCACACCAGCTACGGCTTTGTCACAGAGGGGGAGAGGGAAGAAAGGGTGGGGCAGGGTAGAAAGAAAGAGAAGGTAAAGAGGAAGAGGGAGAAAGAAGCAGAGAAAAACAGAAAGAAAGAGAGAGGGGAGTGACAAAGAGAAGCAGAGGGAGGGAGAAAAAAAATGAAAAGAGAGGGACAGAGAGAAAGAAAGATGCACAGGAAGACTGAGAGAAAAGAGAGAAAGTTTAAGTTTATTTCATTTAAAGATAGAAAGAAGTGAGAAAACGGGAGACAAAGAAGACTGAAAGAAATGATCAGTGAAAAAGGAAGAAAGAAAAGTGTGAGGGAGAGAATTAAAGAAACAGGCAGAGAAAGAAACAACAAAGAGAGTAATAGAGAGACACATTCAGTATTATACAGTGGATGAACTTGTATAATGGATCGTGCTGTTTTTAATGTATTTTTACTCTGTAATGTATTGACAACTCAACAACAGCTTTTCAGAATCGGTAATACAATATAAGAGGCATTTTTCAGCTTTATGGTTTTGTATTTATATTACATTTTTCTACCTATCTGTATGAAAGCATTCACAGGCCTTTAGCCGCTATTGCTGACATTTAAATTATATTTTAATCTCTGTAATATGAACATGTGCTGTAAACATGATGCAAAAGACTGAAATGCAAAGAATATGAAGAAATATTGATTCATATTCAGAAAAGTCCATGTTTGTTGAAAATCATATACTTGCTGCAGTTATTTTACCAGAAAGTACCTATGCTGCTTTCCCCTAAAAGATGCAACTTTGTTTTCTAATTTTCTCCTTTTCCTTTATTTACAGCCCTTTCTACGGAGAGGATTTCTATTTTGAGATCCCACGCCCATTTCAGTGTTTATCCTTCTATGTTTATGCCAAGAGCGTTTTCCAAAGGGACCTACCTGTTGGTAAGTCACATTCAGAAAGGCACTTAGCACACAAGTTTACTATAGTTCCTCATCTTAATGGATGTGTTGTAGCTCAGTGTGTATACGTGTTTATTTGTTGTTTCAGGCAAAGTGTCAATTCGCAAGGATGACCTACGTACATACAATTCAAAGGAGCACTGGTTTGGCCTTCAGCCAGTAGATCCAAACTCAGAAGTCCAGGTAATATTGAGGAAAGAAAATGTCACTTCAAAGTTGGCACTTCATTTGTGGTATCCTGATTAGGGTTTAAAACCTTTCGCCAGACACTTTGAATTCCAGGTGCTTGGCAGTTGTGACTAAAGTTGTAGATAATGAGATCGCGCCATTCATCTCGTGCTCAGGGAATCCATGTCCTGAAGCCTAAGTATGATTTACATACCTGTGCTCAGGCCTTGGAGCACCTGCATCATAACAAGCCGGATATCCAATTGCATGTCATCTAAAATTTGCATACAGATAAGATAATTTCCTTCCCCTTCAAAATATGTTTTAATGACCTCTGTCCAAGCTGTCACGTTTTTACAGTTTGAAATAAGACACTTCTTTTCAGCAGCATACTGTCGTATTTTGGCAGCAGGAAAATGAAATGCACTGTGCTGAGTTTATTAGCTGGACCTTAATGTTATGACATGAAGGACTGCAGTAAACAGTTTATACATAAACACTTGAGTGTATATTGCAAAAATACTGTGATCGTGACAGCCTGTGGCTTTTGAGCACACAGCTTTAGGAAAAAATGGCACCTCTGAAAATATTTGAGCATAGTTTTGTCATTTTCGTTGCCAAAACAATGAATGTAAAGCTTATGTTTTTCAGAAGTCTAGATAAAGTTTGTTAAGCATTTGCTACCGACTCATTCACTCCTGCCTTTTTCTTAATGATGCAAATGTAACAGGTGACTGCATATACAGTCAGACGGTTACTTAGAATTTGCCTAAATTGAGGTGTTTTTATCAGTATGTCAACCTGCACAATGTTAACAACGAATGCCACAGAGCTTTCTGTTTTGCTGTTAAAAAGAGACAATGACTTTTTTGTAGAATAGGCTGCAGCTGGCTAAAGTACTTAGCTTGCCAGCTGCATGTATAGTCTTGCTATTCAGGTGTTTTTGCTCTGCTTTAAGTGTTGAAACGCTTCGTTTTCTCTCGTTCGTATCATTTACCATTTTATGGAGCCTTTTTTCAGGGGTGCAGTTCCACATTTAGAGCATGTACGTGGGTTGTTTCATTTCAGCTGTACATTATTTATTTTTTTGATCAGATACTCTTTGTGGTCTGTTTTCTGGTGGTGTTGGATGAACTTGCAGCACACTACCACTTTTGTGCTGCTGTAGCTAACATGTTGACTCTAGCTGCCATTAGCCCACGCCAGACTATTCTGGGCATGTGCTGCTACACTGATTCACTCACAAGTAGACACTTTCAACTGCAAAGTTACATCAGTGAGTGATGGAGGTGTTATTGCAATGCTCCTCCGGCTTGGTTTCCGGCCAAGCAGGAGCTGTACATCTGTTTGTGAGCAATTAACTCATATTCTAGTCAGCATGTTCAATTAACAGAAGAAACTACAATGATGGGGCAAACAATATGATTCTTTTATGCATATTGATTAAATACTTTAATGGCTATGATTAGTGTTAAGTGTTAATTTGCTATAGCTTGGCTCATTTGAACCCTTGCTAACACATCTAGTGTTATATCAGCTTAAATGCCTATCTTGTATCAGAAAGAACTACTTGCTGAAATGCAGAGATGGAGTGCAAGTGTGGGGGTGTTTTGTTTCCCTCTTTCTGTTGCTCACTCTCTCACTCTGCACGTCTCCCTCTCCCCCCCTCCCTCCCTCCCCCCCTCCCTCCCTCTCTCTCTCTCTCTCTCTCTCTCTCTGACACTTCCGAAGCCGAGACCGGCAGCCTTAACCACATCCGACCCGTAAAGATCTTTTTGAGTGATGACAATATTCACAGCTGTTGTGGCTCTTGTCACACATGGTACCTCCATTAACATAAAACATGAGCGGGATCACACGTCGAGGTCTTTAATGCAAGAGAATGAAAAGAAACTACTTTAGAAAAATTAAGAAAAACTGTGCTACTTCTAAATGAATGAAGAATGTATTTTCACATATCTGTTGTTGTACAACCGACATGTTTATTTAGTTTTAAGCCCTGCATGTCCACTCACGGTTTAACCTGAAACTTTTGACTTTTGCCCTGATGTAAGACTGAACACTCATGACTTGAGTAATTTGTAACTTCTCAAAACTCAGTCTCCAATCTTCACGGTTTGCAGGGTAAGGTTCACCTGGAGATGCGACTTAATGAAGTGATCACGCAGAACGACTCAGGTCAACAATTACAAGTCCGGTGAGTTCACAGATTCCCTTGTTGCCAGACAAGCCTGGTCTAAACTTTCAGAGTTTTGAAATCACAATTAACTTGAGAATTAAGCAAACTGAATGTTTCCACTAGCTGAAGCTCAAAGCCTGAAAGCAGAGTGCCAAAGTTCTTTATGCAATAGTGTCATTTTTACACGTCTTACACAAGCATATACGGCAAGCAAAGGCTCAACCGTGTATCCGTTAACTAGAGAACTAGAGCCTGAAATATCATAATAAAAAGAAGGGGAGGTACAAAGTGTTGAAAAAAGCTGAAGTTTCTCAGACTTGGCCACATTCGATAGGGAAACAAACTGCATCACTGTTTTGAACAGATTAAAAGAGATTTATTCCCCACTACCTCCAATATACACAATATTTAATGGGTTTTTATTTCACAGACAATGACAGTTTTACCTCACTACAATCACATTATTTTCAGTCTTGTGTATTTTATCAGTGATTACAGGGAATCGTTATGTCCAAATTTATATCAAGGACCTATTGAAAGCTCATGTTTATCAGTTCAGAAGCAGGTTTATGAGAAAGAAACCAGAGAGGAATGTGTAATCAAATGAGAGTCATCCATGATAAAAGTATCTTATTTGCCAATCTTAGGTT
Organism: Mugil cephalus; assembly: GCF_022458985.1. Taxonomy (NCBI): domain Eukaryota; kingdom Metazoa; phylum Chordata; class Actinopteri; order Mugiliformes; family Mugilidae; genus Mugil; species Mugil cephalus. The sequence continues at coordinate 26,072,916 of NC_061778.1, forward strand.
TTGTGTGTCACAATATTACTTTATCTTTCACCTTTACTTCCGAGATGCACATTTCACTTTCAAAAAAAAAAAAAAAAATTGTCGCAAGCAGAAACAGTTTGCTGGATAGTGACGTGGGCGGACGGTCAGAAGAAACCGCTCATTGAGGGAGGAGGTTGAGTTTGTAAAATTGCACATGCCACTTACATACGTGCATGCATGTCAGACCTGTAGCTGTTTGCGTATGTTGTTCTGCACCCCCCTCATTCATACTTGGAGAGCAGGGTCATGAGGAGGAAGTGATGGCATCTGAGCAGGAAGCCTGCGCTTCTCACACTGCAACCGCTGTGGTTTTCTGCTGCTGTCATTCACCGTGTCACTCAGATTGTTTGCTTAAACTGTTGACTTGCACACTGTCGGATCTTAACTCTCTGTGCGTAGATGAAAAACACCGCATGCTGTTTCTTCATCAGCTAGATCAGACAAGGTAGCAAAGTTAAAATCAAAGGCACTGAGTTTATCATTTGCACACCGCTAGTCATCCTGTTTGATTAGTCACCAGAGATGGCCGTAGCAGTGCTACGTTGCGTTAAGACAGATACAAAGAAGACTTTAGGGAATATTACCATGACACCCTGGAAGATGACTTAAACAAACATCCTGACATTCAGGCATTTGACTTCTCCCTCAGGCCTCAGTTAGTGATGGGCTGAATTCATTCTCATTCTCTGGTGGCTCCTGCTTAGCAGCCACATCCTGTTTAAGGTGCCTACAGTGTCTGTTTGTTGTCACCTGCAACACCGGTGAAAAAATCTGTGGTCCCTGTGTGACACAAGCCTAACACTAGGTCAGAGCGCTACTTCTGAACAAAGTCTGTAACAGTCCAGTGCTTCACAGGTGTTCAGCGCCTACATGAGAATTCAGGACGCAATTTTTTAAAGGTTCTCTTGGAAAATGAAGCAAGATAAATCAAGAACATCCTTTTGACTTTGAATCTACTACATAAGCAGCAAGTAAGCTGTCTGTGTCCTGTGCTGCTTTGAGGCATCGTGATCACATTAGCTATAATACAGGACTCAATGCTTTATCACGAGGGGACCCAGTAATGAGAAATGACATGGAACCTCCAAACAGCTTCATACTAGCTGCGTAGAGAAGGTACAGCATCGGTGGCCATTCAGATGTTGTTTTGTATCATTTGCCCGAGTTAAATCTGATTTGCATTTGGATAAAAAGTATTTAGTACAGTACAGTATGTATCTTTATATCTGACCTAATAAGTCACATGCAACACATATGTAAGGGGGAAAAGATAATTGTGAGGACACCCTGTGGTTAGATTTAGTTTAATTATTTTTAACCTTGAAGTTCAAATAACCACATTCGCCACATTAACTTTAGTTTGCTCTTATATGTCTGCTGTGAAAGTCATAGATGTCTATTAGGTCGGTGTTTGGAAATAATTTCTGTCAGCAAATTAGGTTCTGGGTGTTTTTGTGTGTGTGAAAAAAGTCTTTATATAGTAGCAGCAGCATTTCTGCAGAGGCATCCGTTCAACCAACAAGAAATTATTTACCAATTTATGCTCTCAAGCGTTGAAAGTTAATCTCTGGGTCTGGGCCCATCAAAGGATCATTTCTTACAGAAATCATGTTGAACTCCAAAGCAGAATTTAGAAAGGTTGAATGAAATGTTTTAGATGAGTTATTTAACTAATAAAAATACTTCAGCACAATTAAGATCTTGTTTATGTTGTTGACCCTGCACAGTAATTTTATTAATAATATCCTTATGTATTTCTTTGTGAACTCCTTTAGAATAATAGAGTGCAAGGAACTACCTTTGATCAGTGGACAGAACTGTGACCCCTACGCCACGGTGTCACTCATCGGACCTGCCAGGTGACATACACTAAAGAGAGCCATGCTGTCTTAACATGCACAATCAATATTGGGATTATCTTTGCATTCTTTTACTATAGCAGTGTCTTGTTTGTTCCCTTGTTACTTGATGTTCATAACACGCAACGTACTGTAGTTGGAAATATATGTAGGAATTAAAGTGAAGAAGAGAGAGACTACCGTCGTTTAAAAAGTATTTTGTTCTATCTGAGTCACATCCTGACAGTGTGAAAGTGAAAGAATTGATCCAAACCCAAAGTCATAAATCATGATGAAAAGAGTAGCTTTGAAGCATATTTATGTCTATATCTGTGTCTCCTCAGGTCTGATCAAAAGAAAACAAAGGTTAAGAAGAAAACCAGCAACCCTTATTTTGAAGAGACATTCTTCTTTGAGGTGAGCTCTGAGGCTACGCATTTTGCTGTCTGCCCACATAGTTGGTTTGAAATGGCTGCATTAGCAATAGATTACTAAACAAAAGAAAAAGACAAGTAGAGGATTTGTCTTAGTAAGCCTGTTAGTAAGCCTTCACATGTGTATCCTCAGGTCACACGGTCCAGCAGCTACTCTAGAAGGACTCAGTTCCCAGTGGAAGAGGAGGACATTGAAAAACTTGAGATCAAGTAAGCTTTCTTGTTTTGTTTTGTTTTTTTTGTCTCAGCTGCACATTGCTCTCTGTCGAGTCCCACTCCCACTTATACTCTTGACAGAAGAAAATTTATTTCTTAACAACTAAAGGACATAAAAAAAGTGAATTTGGATGTGGTGTGTTCTGACTACTGATAGAGAGCCTTGGTTTCTGGTTAAGGAATTGTGGGGCTTCCGTCACAGTGGACTCATAGCTCACTGGGTAAGACTAGACAGATTCAAAGGTAATCTGTCCTGCATGGTTTTGAGGTTTGGATTTGAGGTGGTGTCACTGCACGGATATTGTGTTGGCTTTTATGCACCAAACCAGGTAAGCACCACTTAGTAGTGCCATGTTGGACCTGGGTGGTAATTTTTTGCTGAACACAAGGACAGAAGGACAAAAAAAGTGTCTCATTTAGTGTTGTTTGGTGTAGTTATATTTATAGGTATTGCACTTTACAAGCTTTTTGCTTTTGCAGAGTTGATGTATGGAACAACGAGAACCTGGCTCAGGATGTGTTTCTGGGGGAAACGCGGGTCCCTGTCAAGATCCTGCGAAACGACCACATCCACAAAGCCTGGTAAGAAAAGAAGCATTTCAGTTTCAGACTTTATACAAATGCACAAAAGCCAATAATGTGCTACAGCGGATACGGAGAGCTCCCAGATATCATAGAAAGGCTCTTCTTCTAACTCCATGTCTTGGGTCATATCCATCAGATCCCATTAACTCTTCTGACTTTTAGTTTCCCGAAATGTGTTTCCATTGTGGTTTTCCACAGAGACCTTTTACTGCTTTTTAAGACATACTGTACTTTTGCTTATTTCTTCATTCAAGTGCATTCATTAACTCTCATCCTGGTTATTCTGTGAGCAGGCAGCGTGAGAAAGGTGGTAATTCAACTGGATGACTATTTTGGAGGTTCTAGTTTGTTATTCAGCCTAGCCCACTGACTAAAATGGGCTGGTCAAAATAATTGATACATGTGTCAGTACACATGTTTCAATACAATCCAGTAGTTCTACAAACCACAGCCTCCACAATGAAAACAATTGAATCAGCAGCTCTCTCAGTTATTTGAAACAGATGCTGAATACATAACTTTTATGAAGATAAGAGATAGGAGAATGTATTTGTTTTCACTACTGTACCTAATGAACTGGTGAGTGTAGGTATTTAATAGCCCTGGGCCACACCCCTGTTATCTCCTATACAGACTGTCGTAACAGAGGTATATAGTCTGGGGTTATATAGGGCTTTTTTTAACTTTGCAGTACCGGTGTTATAAATGTTTCTCGTTCTCACTCTGACACACAATGACAATGCCTTGCCAGGTCCTCACCTGCCATCAGGAGCAATGTCTTGTTCAGGGATACTTTAGCATGTGGATGGTCGTGGATTATCGAACTGCCAACCCTGCAATTAGTGGACAAACTGCTCTACCACCTGAGCTGCACCCTCTTCAAAATAGATTTAGCAGACGTTTTGTTTTTGTTTTACGTGGCTCAACCTTTTTCCCATGACTCATTGCTCGTTGGTAAATTTGGCAATCTGCTGCATTGTCTTCAGGTGTACGTTTAACAACATGAAGTCACAGACATCACATGGGGCATCACGTGTTGCTGTGAAGGCATTCATGTACAGCCATGACTGAAAACGTGATGCATAGGTCAGATTTCTTTTTGAGTGAGAGTTTTGATGGAAAAAACTCCTGGTCTTTATTGTAGTAACACTGATTCCGTTCCTTTCAAAATATATGAAATGGTTGTCATGAAAAAAAAAAAAAAAAAGATATGATCATGTCATTGCTGATGTTGTTGCTCATTCACCTTCCTCTTAACTAGATGAAATCTTTAGACAAGGGAGAAGCAGCCTCTTCTCTTAGAGGTTTTTTGGTCAGGAACGAGTGATAGTTTTCCCTGCCATGACATGAAGATTAAAAAGAGTTTCCTAGATTTCTCAATATTCATCAGTTGTTCTTCCACTCTGTGAGTGTTTTCTAGCTTTGCGTCAGAGCAGGTGATATGGGATTATGCCAGATAGCAATCTGTTTGTACATGAGGGCTGAGCGTTGAGTGCGTGGGTGGCTTTTTTGCATGGTGGCAGGACCTCATGTCCTACGTTTGTGCTGAAAGTTGTCTATGTTGCATTCATTTAAAAAGATAAAAAGCTTCTAAAGATCCGCACAGTTGATCAGTCTTTTTTCATGATTACAAATCAATCAGTTTATGGGCAAACCTTCACTAAGTAACTGCTGTTCAAAGCTCTGTGCGATGATTTTGTGTTTTGCTCCACCTGTTGGTTTCTAAGGAGATGTGCATGCAGCAAAAATCTTAGATATGACTTGTGTGTTGTTTAGATTTAAGTGGAAACCATCCATTCCACCGGAATTGATAAAGAGCTGGCAAAAACACCACCAGGAAGCAAAGACAGCTGTCTCAGTTATATGCTGCATGTAATAGACAGGAAGGCATCCGCTTTATTGAGCAGTATTCCCTTTACAAGTTGGAGCTTCTTTCATCCTAGTCAGTTGCTGCAGTAAAACGTCCTCCAGTTGTATTAGGGTGATTCTAACAGTCCATTGTATTATACATTAAACACATATGCACTAAGTAAACATTACTTTGCAACAAGCTGGTTAAAACATGTAAAACAGTGTAATTCAGACCTCATTCCAAATGCAGCATTGTAACCTGATTTGAAAAGAAAATTATGTATAACACTTCATTGAATACACTAGTGAAAAGGAATGCGTTCTAATATAACAGTCCTGCTTTAAATCAGCATTTTTTAAAAAAAATAATTAAGAGCTGTTGATTCATCTCAGTGGCTGTGGTTTGTAATACTATTGAAATGTATTGTGTTGTACCAACACATGTTTCTATTATTTTGGCTACCCCATTATAGTGAGTGGGTTAGACTAGATTCAGTCCAGATTAACAGCACCACAAACTGAACACGAAATCGGGCATAAAAACAGTCTTAACAGTGAACATTTTCTCCAAGATTATTGGACTAAGTTCTCTAGGAAGTCACACAGTATACTGAACACCTCTGGGCACAGTTTAGCAAATGAATTCTCATTGTCTCTTTGTAGTGGTTTTAACAGTAACTGCTCATGTGTCAAATTGACAACATGAAAGACAAGAACTATTATTATCAGCAATACGTTTTTTTATTTTTTATTTAGCTGCTTACCAGCTACTTTTTCCAGATATGTTCCACAGCAGCTGGCGGAGACCACAAATGTTGCTAAAACAGTGAATTCACTGGGTGGCCTGATGAATTTTAATGTCTTTCTCCCTAACTGCCAGATTTGTTAGGAATTGTGTTCAAATGTTATTTATTGTCCGGTTTAACAGCGCTGTTTGTTCCTTTGCTTCATTTTATTCAGAAACTGTTTTCCACCCACCATGTTCATCTGTTGTGTTTTTATTATGAAGGCTGGTTGTATGGATCTATATTGAGGCAGTGTAACAGCACATGTTGACTGATGAAGATGTAATAACTGCACCAGTTGGTTTCATACCAGCAGTCATAAATGACATTGTTTACATATATCATTTTAGGCTCCTCGTGTTTCCAGACACATTATTCAGTTATTTGTTTGCTTGCTGTCTCAAGACTAACATAAGACAACATTATCTTTCATTTATCCCACAGTGGGGAAATTGGAGATTGATTGACCAGGACGTTGCTTTGTTTTCACCTCCCAGCTCAATAACACGGTGTCTTTCTTCCTGCCATCTCACAGGTATCTCCTCCAGCCTAAAGGGAATGGCAGCAAGTCCAAGTCCGATGACTTAGGATCGTTGCGTTTGAAGCTGACCTACATTGAAGACACGGTGCTGCCGTCTGCCTGCTACATACCACTCTGCAACCTGCTGCTCAAATCCCCGGATGTGAAGGTGAGACCTTAAAATGTACAGAAACAAATGTCACAGTTGTATATTTATCTTTTTGTACATGTTTGTATTTCCCTGTTGTTGTGCATTATTTTTTAAAACGTTATTAAGTAGAGCAATGGAAGTGATCTGTAGCATACCGTTTGTCCATTACTTCCTTCTCTATTTCAACCTTCAATGTTGTTAATCTGTGCATTTCCTCTTTTCACCCTCTCACCTTCCGCTGTTTCCCTTTTTTAACCTCCTTCAGCCCATCTCGGCCTCAGCAGCGCACATCTTAGGGGACATCTACAGAGAGAGATACGAGGTCGTCCTGCCCATGGTTCGTCTGCTGCTACACCACAATCGCTTTGTGCCTTTTGTCTCTGCTGTGGCGGCACTGGACCTGGACAACACTCAGTGAGTCCTGTCACACATTCACATTCACAGACACACTGGCATGTAGATGGGTGCACTAAGATAAATGTCATGGCCAGCACTGTTACTTCTCTTATCCCTGAAGTGTTCAATTTAAGTTCCTTTTTTGTGAAGCTCTCTGGTTATGATAATGTGACCAAAGTCAAATGCGAAACAGGAAGCAGCTCTGAAATACAATAGACACTGAAGGGGGAAAAATTTACCTTTATTTATTTTGCCTAGCAGTGTGACTGCACTGTGAAGCTATGATGTGTCATTCTGAGATTTAAGAATGGATGGCAGCCGTTACTACAGAAATAAGACTTACATTTTTATATTTCCTTTAAAAAAATAAAAATACGATGTAGGATTGTGAACACGGGGAATCATTACAAAACTTGTGAAATATTAGAATAAAGATGGTAAGAAATAATGTTTTGTTTACATTAACATAAAATTCTGTGTCCATGCAGGGAGGCTAACACTATATTCCGTGGTAATTCACTGGCAACGCGTTGCATTGATGACATGATGAAGATTGTGGGAAAGAATTACCTAGCAGTTACCCTGAAGCCTGTAATAGATGAGGTATGTGTAAGAAGGAGACGCACACACATTCATGCACCCACACATATCCAGCATGGATGCCAACAGGCATGAATCACTGAGGTCAGCGTGGAAAATTCTGCTCCAACATCTGCCTTTCCACCTCAGATAAGCAGATGTGCAGATGTTGTAATGTGGATCACATTAGTGAATGTTAGATGTTTATTTATTTCATTAGTGGCTCATTCTTTTCTCTTTGCCACTGGTCTAAATGTATGTGTGTAATGTACCATAATGCATTGATCATCCTCTTCCATCATCATCTGCACCTTCATTGCTGTTTGATTAGAGTTCTTCAAGATGTATGAATTAAAAAACAAAAGGCAAAGCTAGGACTGTGAATGTCTGCAGTCTTCTTACTCATCATCACCTCCTCTTCTGCTCGTTTTAAGATTGTTTAGTAAATTTGCAGCTTTAGGTACCACACACTCACAGTCTTTGTTCTGTTTCACAGGAATACATCTGACCCAAAGTAATTGTTTGTTTGTTTTTACCCACTACAGATATGTGAATCCAACAAAACGTGTGAGATAGATCCCATTAAACTAAGGGAAGGTGACAATGTGGAGGTCAACAAGGTAAAGTCAGTCATCTCCAATCCAGCCCTAAGACAAGACTATTCTTTCTGATTTACTTTAGGCTTATCTTGCCAGACTCTTTAGTGTGCAGTACCATTATACACAAATGCATATAAAATGAACTTAGGGTCACATTTTAACTTCTATTTTCCATATTTAACTAAATCCCATTCTTGTCACCTCTGCAGGAAAACCTTCAGATGTACGTACAGAAAGTCTTCTCCTCCATCACCCAGTCCAGTTCTAGCTGCCCCCCACTCATGTGTGATGTCTTCAGGTCTCTGAGACACTTGGCATGCAAACGCTTCCCAGGTAAAAAACAGATCCCGCGCAAGAAATGCCATCTCTGTCACTTGGTCATAGCAACTCCTGGAATCTGTCATGTATCACATCATCATCACAAATAAGTTCTTGTTGTCTTGATCTGACGTTGTGAAACAACTCATAGCGTGGTAATAGATGGTTCACCTAATACCATGGTAGCAGGTGTACTTCAGTAGATTATTTTAGAATTTATTAAGACCCTTTGATATATTTGCTGTATTCATTTTCTTGTTTTTATTTTCAGTGTCATAATTCCGCCTTAGTGAAGCGTCAAATGACTTCATACAGGTTTAAACCTAGACTTGTACTGCAGCTCTAGCTCTACAGTTTGGTCTGACCAGTTCATTTATGCTGAACTATGAGTTCAGTTATACTTATTGAAACTTTTAGGGGGTGTAATGGCAGATAGAAACCAGAAGGTGGCCCAAAACTCCACACATTTAACTGGAAGTTCATCTTAGTTCATCTTTTCTCACATACAAGTTGCATTAACTTGTTTTCTGTGGTCAGACTCCTTTCTAAATGTTTCTCTCTCTGTCTCTCTCTAGGTGACCCTCATGTTCAGTACTCAGCCGTTAGCAGCTTTGTGTTCCTGCGTTTTTTTGCTGTTGCTGTCCTTTCTCCACAATCTTTCCAGCTGCGTCCCCATCACCCTGTAAGTTCATGACCCCAGCACTACAAATTACCATTCAATAAAAGGGCCTGACATCACACACATGCATTTTCTGTGATTGCAGGATCCGGAGATTTCCCGCACGCTCACCCTTATCTCAAAAACCATCCAGACTCTGGGAAGCTGGGGCAGTTTGTCAAAAAAACTGGTAAGATGAATACTTGGCCAACGTGAGGGAAAGGATCCATGTATTTAGCAGTAATCACGACTTAAGGATTGAATTTATCAGTCTGTTCCTGAATATTGTTGAATAAATTCTACGGTACATGTTCTTTAACATTGTCTAACGCAAAGATATTTATCAGTCACGTGCTGATTTACATCCGTTATTTCTCTCTTCAGTCCAGTTTCAAAGAAACCTACATGTATGACTTCTTCAAATCATTCCAAGAAGACAAGTGTATCGAAAAAGTCAAAAAGGTATGTGTTTAATATACTACTAAAAGGTCCCTAGAATTGAATTGAACGACTGCACTCATTAATCATGTAAATTTGGTTTCCAGTTTCTTGACGAAATCTCCTCAAATGTCAGTAAGGAGTCCAGTGGACTTGAGGACGCTGTGGTTCTCAAGGAGGGGTGAGTGTTTGTCTCATAAATATTTCCTACTGTTTCTGACCAGGCTCATGATAATCTGTATGACTGCAAAGCATTATCTAATAGTAGCAAATCTAACTAGTCTATGAGGAAAATGATGACTCTCACAGACTGCTACTTAGTACTGCTGCTTATACATCAAAGAGTGAGAAGATCAGTCAGTTAATGTTTGTCCTCACTGAGGACTGAGGCTTTTTTTTTTTTTTTTTATACAAAGCTTCTCTTCATCAGAGGTGTTGAAATGCTTGTGCATTTTGAGAAGGTTATGTTCACACAGGAAAGATAATATTGTTGGAGGACATTTTAAAATGTTGTCACTATAACAAAACCACATTTGAAAGAGGTGTTTTTTTGGATTTATGAACATTCATACATTAAACGTGTAACCTGGAAGAATTCACCACGCAGAGCAGATGTAAAAAGAATGAGTTTGCAACTTGTAACAAAGCGTTGACTGAGAATTGAGAGGTGAAAAATGACTGGAAGACATTAGGACAAATAAAATAAGTGATGAAGTTATCTTTACTTGCGGTCTTCAATCAGTCTTCAAAAAAGCTCTCAACCTCATCTTGACATTGGTTTCCACTTAGAAAGAGTCAAGAAAAGTTGTGCAACAAACACAAAATGACCATTGAAAATTGTAAATGACTCAGTGCTTGAATTTCAGATTAATTCCACTGTAACTAGAAGCCTTGTTTCAAGTTCCCTGTTCTCAAATCACAACCATGTCATTTTGTTTGGACAGCTAGACAGGTTAAATCAATGAAACATGAGAATGCTGGAAAGAAGAATTTTAACCTCAGTGGTCCTGTGTGTGTGTGTTTGTGTGTGTGTGTGCTAACAGGGAAGTACAGAAACGTGGTCAGGGGAAAAAACGCCTTGGCAAGAGGAGCTTTAAAAAGAGATGGCTCAGAGTGACCAACAGGGAACTCTCCTACCACAAACATAAAGGTGAGACCAGATTCTGTCATTTTGAATTCAAATCAAATCTACTTATCTGAAAAATAATATAAAATAAAACTGAGAGGATATGGCCACGTGCTAAGCTATCACAGTATCATTCTTGCTTTAACCACTAGATGGCGCCAAAGTAGAGATTTACATGACAATGTATTGGTTGGATTAATCTAACACAGTTAAGATATTAAAACAATACAGTAATTACTATTAGACAAAAGCCACTGTATAAAAAGTGGTTTAATACACAATCTATAGGAAATCCAAACAATCTCATTTAAAGTTAAGTGGTGTCGTTGGTTGGTTTTTGCTCTGGTTTAACTAACTGAGGGGTAAATATCACACTCAGTTAGTTCTGTAGGCTTTTTAAAGTAAATCATATCAATCTCCATGTTATCTCCTCAGAGAATGTATAGTAAGGGTCAAGAGTTGGATGCTGCATGGTGAATTATGAGAAAGGGAGGGTGAGGTGATAAATTGGAGTAGTCAGCTGTGTCGCTAGCGGTTTTTCAACAAATACTGAAAAAGATGAAAGAATTAATACAGACTGAAAAAATGATGGGATCAAAAAACAGCTCATGTGTAGGAGAACTTTTATTCACCATCAAAAAAATATTGGTTCATGTGAGTCTGCTTCATTACATACTGTCTTCACCATCATTTGTCTTTTTACACTTATGCATTGAAAGCAGGAGCACCTACGTGTTGTTGTTAAGCCTGTAGAGACTCAACCATAAGAACTACAACTAGTGCTGGAGCAGTTTCTCTCTTGTTGCTGAAAGCCGTGACATGAATATGGCTGACATGTCGTAACAGGGCTCTTCTGTAGTGTTGTTTCATGGCGGCGTTCGTGCTGTCTGTAAGAATGAACACATGTGACTGAAAGCAAATGCAGGGCTTTCCTCAGCTTATCAACTGAATCAACCAGGTCAATGTACTGCTGCACCAGCCTAAGCATGCACCATGGGAGGTGTTTGGCAAATGTTAATATGACAGAATTGACTGAAAATTCTCTTTCAGAAATTGGCCCCAAAAAATAAATAAAAAAATCTTCCACATGGTGGGTTCCACAAGTAAATGAGATAAGACCTGCAGTGATTCAATTTACTTTTTCTTATTTAATTTAATTTATTTAACATAAACAGAAATGCTGAAAATATAGGTTAAGATTTCAAACTATGTCTGTGTATTTTTGTTCTTAACATAAACTTGTCAGAATGACTTTTGCTTCACAGGGAAAGAGGCCCTCTGCACCATCGATGTCAAAAATATCCAGGCCGTGGAGAAGCTGGATGAAAGTGCCTTTAACCGCAAAAATGTAAGTTGCTTCCCCTTAGATGCCTCAGTCATCACTTTTAATGTTTTGCCAATGGAAACTGTAGTATTATGTTGTTTCCTCCGAGTTAAAATAAACAAATGATAAAATATAGTATTGCAGGTCTCATGAGCATAGGATGACATTCTGCAAAGTGAGTGTAAATGGCTTCAACATCAAGAAGTTTGTCACCTGGAAAAACTTTAACCACCGTAGTTTGAAGGATTTCAGAAAGATTAATATGTGAAACATTGTTTTAACATTTCCTTCGCAAATGCATGTCAGTTTGTGAAATATAACAAGCTCTGGCTCCTGCTAGGATATCAAAAGGGTCCTGGTGGGAGAAATGATCATTCCCTGACTCAACTAATCCGATTCTCTTGTGTCAGATGTTTCAGGTGATCCACTCCGACAAGCCTCTGTATGTTCAGGCGGGAAATTGCGTGGAAGCCAGTGAGTGGTTGGAGGTCTTGAGCCAGGTCAGTCGTTGCAACGAGGGACGCCTGGCCACGTTCCATCCGTCAAATTACACCGGTGGAGCCTGGCAGTGCTGCAAAAGTCAGAGTAGTAATGTTCCAGGCTGTAAACCCTGCACAACGTGAGTCTGCACATCACAGCCAGGATGAGAAATACATCATGAGGTTTTCAGTATTCATGGGATGTTTCATGGGACGTGTGTTGCAGGGTGCTGTAAACAATAAAAAGGCTCACCCCACTATTGCTGTTACATTTCAGCATTCATGTAGGTGCTTAGACCAAGAGTAGAGCCAGTTTGAGGCTTTCTTTGAGAAGCAGATAAAACGTTATTTAAAATGGCACACATAAGACTTCCACAACTTGATCTTTTTGGTGGTTTGTTTTACAAGACGTGTAAAACGCTTGATAACAAAGAATGACTTCTCAATGTAGCGAGGAAACCGCTTGAGCTTGAAATGTTTGACAAATGGCCATTTTCCGATGTAACAACTTTTCCAGGAACATTTATAAGAACTGAACTGAACTGAACCTGACTTGATCATAGTTAATACAGGCTTGGGTTTCGTGTTTGCTGCCATATAATAAATTGTACTCCAATAAGTAAAAATAGATTTGTTTTAATTCAGTCAAGACCTTCTCACTGATTTTGTTGCGTACCAGTTACCTTCACAAAACATCCAGTTTGTGTTTCCTTCAGTGAAAACAACCCACTTAGATCTGTGCTGCAGTTTCAAACAAATGAAAGTACTTTTGTCTCTGCTCTGTATCCCTGAAGAGATCTCCTTACACGTTTGTTCTCTCTCATTTCAGCACCATGCTGGCCAATCTGCAGCTGGACATAGACTGCGACAGGGAAACTGAGAGAATTTTCTCCCTCCTCTCCTCAAACCACACAAAGCTCCAGAACATGGAGGGTCAGTTTCTGTTTATGAAATACTGAGTTTGTCAGAGAGACTGAGCAAAAGCAAGATTTGTTGGATATTCTAGGAACAGCTCCGTAGCCGACACTTATGTCATAAAAACAGCTACACTCTTTCACCGTGACATCACTGTTGGTGATTACAGACCATAATAATGATTTATTACATGTTTTAACGTAACTGTGCTTAAGGACGCCTTGTGAAATCCACACCTGACAGTAGTCTGTTTGACTGTGATGGTCCTCAGCCATCCAGGACACGGTGTAGAACAAAGAACAAACTAAAGCAAAGGCAACTGGGCTTGTTTAATTTCTTTGAAGATGAGTTGTTCAGTTGCTTTTATTTTATTTTGGCATTTTGGATGAAGTCGTTTAACTTTAACTTTGTCTCAGTGAGGTTTGCTTGATAATTGTGAATCTCTATTAGCTGCTGTTTTACAGAGCGGCCCATTGTTTTTAACACCTTTTTATGATCAGTGTAGGGCAAATACTCTTCGATGACTGGTACTGGTTTGATGGTGAAAACTAGTTGTGATCAATAAATTAAACTCCTGTGTGTATGTGTCTTTGTCTTCTGGATAGATGCATGTGCTGCTCTGGCAGTGTACCAGGGCCCCCAACGGGATCAGGAGGAATATTCCAAGTTCACCATTCAGGAACCCAAAGAGACCTTTCAGACGCTCAAACAGCTCCGAAACGTCATGGAGGAGCTGAGGATACAGCACGACATCAGGAATGACCCCACAGCGCAGTATGGCAGCCTGTAAGTAAGACGAGACGAGATGTGACCCCACAGTGGGGACATTTGCAGTCTGCAGCAAGTCTGGACTACAATTACTAAATGCATTTGTCCTGTCATACCTACAGTATATATGACTCTTAATGTACACTACCAATCAAAAGTTTGAACACAACTTCTCATTCAGTTCAATGACAAAGTGTAGTGGTAGTGTATATTGTTTACTGTTTTCACTTCATAAGAGTCTATTTGACTATTAGTAACTTTATTTGTATCACATCTTGCAAGATGCATAAATCCATTTTATAAAAAAAAACAAGATGCTACACTTTAAAAAGGCTCATGGGCCAAGCTTTTAAAGGCCGATTCTCTAGACGGGTAATGTCAAGCTGTGTACATGTTGGGGAGAACCACTCAAAACTAGACTTGAGCCTGGCCATAAAAGAAATGAATAAAATCTTAATCAGATAAATTTGAGTGTAGCAACACTGGATGTGGAATAATAGGAGTAATAGGAATAGGAGTGGTTTCCTCGTTTTATTGTTGTAAGTGTAGTATTCTGTTTGGAGTCTGCTTAGTGATTTCTGGTTTTCATTTTGGAAGTTCACCTCTTTTAGCACTGACATAATAGGGCAAATTAAACTGTAGAATTTGTCCATGTCTGCATCTTTAGGCCTCTGAGGCTTAAGCTCCAGAATTTTTCCCATCTGCAAAAGATTTTGCCAGACAATAGAGGTCACCGCTATTATTGGGCTTTACTGGAAGATGAGTCTTGATTATTGTCAGCGTAACATTAACGGCCAATGTGTCCAAGAAGAGGCACATATAATAAAAATAAGATCAAGAACATTGGACCCTGGGGTGCTCCGCTCCACATGTTTTTGGGCCCAGAGAAGATGGGACAAACCTTTGTAAGGCTGAATCTTATAGGATTCAGTGTCAAACACTGCAAATACTTATGTGAAGGGAGCGGTTTATAGAATATCTTATTTGTTTCCTTGTAAATGAAAATGAAAATGAATGGGTAAATAATGCCATGAATATATTGTTCATATATTTTAATGTATCATTGCATTATTACTTCTGCATTCACATATGTGCTCACAGAAGGAGTTAAATCAGCCTGTTCATCCTTTCTGTTTCAGTGACAACCCCATAGTGGGGAAGACCTCTTAACCTGGCAGGAAGGCGTTACCTAACTGGTCCTAAAGGAGCCCAGGGAGTGGTCATAGCAAGAAAGGCCACTGTGTGAGTGGCAGAACGATTCGCCCTGACCTCCACATGTCATGGAGTCCACTATAGCAGTGACAGCTGCTGGGAACAGAACAAGCGTGTGAGCTTTTTCCTGGATCACTCCTCGATCCTTTAAATGAACGACCCTTAGATGTTGTCCGTTTGTTTGTGTTTATTAGTTTATTTTGGGCAGTATGTCATCTCCTCCCCCTCCTCTGCATTGGGTCGCTTACAAAGGGACTCATTTTACTTCTTAATTTATGTCCCATGTTTACGTCTACAGGTGTTTGAAAAAGGGTTTAATTAGATGTGTGAATAGGCTGCTAATTTTTTTATTCACTCAGTTTTATATGATGGCTGTGATGATGCTCTCCCACCTTTTAGGATCTTTAGAGTGAAGAGTCATGATTGTGGAGGATGGTCTTCTATCAGTGCCCCATACAATCTTTTAGCAGCCCTACTCTTATGAGCGTCTCTGTGTGTGTGTGTGTGTGTGTGTGTGTGTGTGTGTGTGTGTGTGTGTGTGTGTGTGTGTGTGTGTGTGTGCGTGCGTGTGCGTGTACATACATATGTATATGTATGTATATATGTGTATATATGTATATGTATGCGTGTATATACACACATACACATACATATATACATATATTTTCAATGTACATTTAAGTCGATAAAACCAATCTGCCTTATTTTGACAGATGTTTTCTTTCACATTAAATGCTGAGGGAATAATGAAGAAGCACTTTAAATATTTGGAGCACTCCAAATGGAAATGATTAGATACTTGGTATCAGCGTGCCCCATTTTGATCAGTTCCATGATCTCTAGTACATATTTGCCTTGTCAATAACGTTTATAGCCTGTAGATTTTAAAATATTTTTCTTGACCAAAGACTATTTCATAGGTTTGAACCTGGACTTGAAAAGAAATAATGTATTTTGACTACAAATGTTTTAAAATGGAGACAAATTCTATATATACCTGTTTATGTGTATGTCTTTGCTAACATATCCTTTTCTTTTTAGTGACTTTGAGGCAGTTTGTATGCATTCAGTTTTGAATCCTGATAGCACGACTGTGGTGAAGACTTGTATTTCCCTGTGATTGTGAATTGTATCGGTACGGTGTACATCAGATCTGTGCTGTCATTTTGAGAGCCTCCCAGCATAATTATAGTGGCTTTTGTAGGAGACTATGGGTGACATGCAGAGAGGGATCAAGCAGAATAACAAATTACCCCTGTCACCCCTAAATTAGTCCAGACAATCCCAGCAACCGCACACATTATATCCTCTTTCTTTGCTTTCATCTTTCAAACCAGCAACACTCCACAGCTCCATTTGTTGTACTTAATGCTTTTCAAAGCATTTTTTGGATATGTGGCAATCTCTACCCTTGTGTTAAAGATTAGAACTTTTCCACTGCTCTTAATGTGTATGGTAAACAAGAGGTTTAGTGATACATTATACATAATGCATAATACACATTGTGATAGTAATGCATGCAATCAGACTCTTAAAGTGACTGATATTTCAAGTGCATCCCACAGGAGAAGGGCAGCAATACGTCAGAGAAATTAAAAGAAACTAGTCTATGTCCTGTCAACATTGGTGAAAAATACAGGTTAACTGAGCCAGCATTAATCTTTGAAACATTTTTATTTGAGTTACGCAATATGAAACTGATACAAGCAAGAAAAAAATTAATCTCGTAAGATGTATTTTTCACTTTTTGAACAAGGACAGCGAAGTGTCGAAGAAACAAAAGAAACTTGAAATTATTTAAGTTAAAGAGTTAAAAAGTTGAGCGTTGGTTTTTGGATGGAAATAAGTAGTTTTTGCAAGTTTGCTCTTTGGTCCATCATATATTTCTAATGTGCATGGTGTGTAACAATGTATGTTTTCTTTGACTATGTTTTTGTATTTTTTTTAATCAGGGATTGAATGTGTTGCTATACTGGTATGGTACCTTTTTCTTTGTCTGCTTGCTGACTATATGTGACTGTAGCTGCTGCCATATTTCCTCAAAAAACGTCAATTTGATACATTTCTGAGGCCACACCTCCCAAAAAGCCTGTTGTTCTCTGATTGGTCAGCTCCAAGCAGGCTCCGCCCCTACACATTTGATCCCAGACCTCCGAGGTTCTGCTGGTGAAGTAGACACACTCAAGAAAGGGGAGGGGCCTAAAAGGCAGCATTTAATAGGGTGTGGAATTGGTTTATGCCCCTTAGTGCAGGATCAGTTATCAACATTTTTCAGTTATTTTTTCAGGAAATGACAAACTCTACTCATCTCTACAAAATGACTTTTTTTTGTCATTGTTGATGTATAATTCAAGATGTACGCCTAAACATCACACCAATATTATTGGTGAATAACATTGGAATATAGTTTGTGATGTTCCACCAAGCTGCAGCTGCCAATGACCGCATTCATATGCAAGCAAGAGCCAAAATACAAATGACTGATTCGACCAGAACAAATTTCAACAACATCTGAATCAGAACTAACAACAGTAGAGCATTTTTGCTGTACACTGCATAATCTTGTATGCCAACACCATTCCCTCTTTTGATAAGGCCAGTAAAAATATTAGTTGATTAATGTGTGCTCATTTTCATATGAATGTAAACATTTGGGTTCATTCCATTGGGGTTGTATCTGCTTTAATAAGGGAATTTCTTCTATTTGTTATTCCAATATTGGCACATTGCACTAAAATAAATGGATGTCAGGGACGCGGCATTTTGATTTTCACATGTTGGACTGGCCAATTTCATCTCCTAATATTACCAAATTGAAAGGGATATGTTCATACTTGCGTTGAAGCTTCAGATGGATAACTTCAATCCAGGTATTAGCCGACACACACCGTCGGATGTGAGTTTCAGAACACCTTGTATTAGGAAATTACCAAAATGTTTGTGTTCATGCAGAAATTAAATTGATTTCAAAGTCTGTAACAGTTTATTCAAAGCTCAAGAACAACATGTTAAATTGCCAGTCTTCGTCCTGCCAATCACATGCCTCTGTCATGGCAGAGCAAGATTACAAAAGAGACTCTGAGAGCTTTGTAAGATTATTTTTTTATTCAGCTTCCTGTCCAGTGTATAGTGAGTAGTTTCAGAATGTGGTGATCTTCACATCTACAGCTTCAGTACAATGTCTGTTCTTTTTATACAAACTGGAACTTTTTTTAATGGTCTTTCCTGTGTTTGTTCACAATAAACACTTTGCCAATTTGTTTGTCTGTTATCTGTATTCCTTTCTTACTCTGATTGAGCAAGTCATAAGATCTAGGTCCAGATTATCCAGAGACATAAAGCTGATCAGATCATTATTCAGGCAGATTCTTGTTCAACTCTGTAATAAAGAACAAAGTATTAAAAAAAGGAAATGGCAAAATAAGTTGGGTTTGGCATCAACGAGCCATTCTGGAGAGCTCCTTTAAGATTTGCTTTTGCTCATATTAACCCCCCCTTTATTCATGAAGACAAGCCTAAATTCCTTCTGTCAAATGCGGATACAGTGTTGTGCTGACCTGTTTGAATAATGTGTGTGAGTAAAAGATGTCTGCCAGCTGTACCTCGCTCCTTTAAATCCATCCATCGTCTTCAAAGACAAACATGCTGCATATGTTGCATACATTCATGTGTTCAGTATGCAATGAAATCACTTACCAGCTGTGAAAATATTTTACCTTGATTTTGCATCGTTTTTTTTGCTTCATGTGGAATAAATTATACTGTACACTGATTAACTAAGCCCATGTCTTTTATCTTTGAATAGAAGCTGTGGGGCATGTGTCTAAAACAAATACACATTCAATAGGCAGGCAGTATGTTTATTAAACTCTGGGGAAAAAAAAGGAAAAACTACCACCGCTTTGGATACATATGGCCCAGCCTCGCTTGAGTAGAAGTTAGTGCTTTGATGCAGAAGTCACAGACAGCCAGAGGTGTGGACACTGTGACTTAGGTTTTGTTGTTTTTCTTAACTGCTAGTGACAATCATTCCTCTGTTTTTGCTTGTTGTCTTTTTTTCACTATAACAACCAGGTAGTCATTTATCATTCGTCAGGCCATATGCGTCTGAAAAGTCACTGTGACTTGTCTCTCCTGTCATCAAGGCCCCTTAAATGGTTCTGCAGGAGAGTCACTCCTGCCAATGGCCAATACAGCTACATCGGCCCCAGAAGAATCTCATTCATCATGTGCACAGATTTCTGTTGAAATGAGAAACGAGATGCCACTGGAGAAAAAAAATACTGGAGCAATTCGACACGCAGAGCACCATCTGATATACTGTTCATTTGTCCTCCGGCATCCTGGATTCAAACTAAAAAATAATAATCTACTGAGATTAGAGTTTTGTGTTTCATTGTTGAGGGTGTACAATCAGTGAGCGCGAGAAATGAAAATAATTACAAGACATTCTTAGGATTTGCAGCCAAATGTCCAATATAACTTTGGGTCTGTTAAAATGAAGGGACTTGTGAATGTTGCTAAACTGAGGCAGCCTTCTTGTGTTTTGTCTTCTCACCTGGCAGCCCAGGAGAAGGAGACTATAAGTCTGGGCCCATGTACCTCAGCTGATAAGTTCCTGCCTTGCTCCAGCGTTAGGTATTCTACAAACATAAATAGACTAGACACACAGGCAGCACTGTACCTGTCTGTGATGTGCCTAATAAACTATGCAGGCCTTCTTCGTGCCCTACACTGTCAGCACTACTACAATAATTCAATCTTCCACATATTTCCCACTGTGTGGGGAAAATGGAGAAAAGACTACATACTAAACGGGAACATACATACTGAATAGTATCAACGCTTATAGAGGAAAGAGAAGACACCTGATGCTTGTTTCATTCACTCCAAATACTTGTTATGGCTATCAGAGTGACTAAATGTGCTGCCATGAGTGCCATAAATATGGGATTATCTTATTTTATATTAGGATTATATTATGTTAATTTATAAGCATTATTTTTGTAAAAGCATCTTAAGCCCTTCTCAACAGAAGGTGGTTGCTGCAACTCTGACGTGACGTGTTAGAGTTAAAGGCTTCAGCTTCTGCCATTATTCCTATGACACAATGGCAGGTCAACCAAGTGTGTTTCATTGGTTCACTGAGCAATTTACAGACTATGCAGCTGACCACGCTTTGTGATTTTGTAATTTTTGGTGTGAACGATGCTGTGCTTCAGACTACAACCACAAGTCGTCAGTGAGGTTGGCTGTCGATGTGGCACCCTACAAATCACAGCTCCAATGGCGTTGTGAAGCATCAAGCCATCATAAAGCATGTGTCTGTTGTAGTGCAAGATTTTAACAATGACTCACTCAAAATCTGTTAACTTTCCTCCATTTTGTGATCTTGTCATTCGTAGTTTGTACACAGCATTAGTTTTGAAATTGACTCATAAAAAGCAGAGAAAAACATGCTGTAAAGTCACGTTGACAGCACAACTTTTATATGTTCTGTAACTGGGCGCCCCCTACAGTTTCAGAGCGGAATTTCCTGGTGCAAAGTAAAACAAACAAACAAACAAACAAACAAACAAACAAACAAACAAAAAACGAGTGAGTCAACAACTTTGCTAACACAGCTACCAAGTTGCATAGCAGGTTGGCTAATGCTAGTCCAACAGCACGCTGGTCAACGTAGCATTTCATTGTCATGAATTTGGAGAACACTGAATATACCTTCTTACAGCTACAGTGGATGAAGCCTCATATTTGGTGATGTGTGACCTTGTGTCGTAAAGAGTCGTAAAGTCAGAACAGATTTTCAGGCCAGTTAGAGAGAGTGGAAGAGGCACCAGTCTCCCCAATACAGTCACTGTACTATCAAAATGTTTGCACTTGTTATTTTAACATCAAATAATTACACAATGTTGCTTTAGTTTATAATACATACGATAGCAGATCTTTCTTATTATCTCAAACTCACTGACACAGGTTTAAATAAGGTGTCGCCACTGCAGCAGTTTATTGATGTTGGAGGTGGTTGTGGATTTTAGTTGAGGCTGGGCCCTACAGCTTGTTTGCCATCGAGATGATGATGGATGGAAGAAACCTCTGACATCTACAGCGGAGACACCTGCGAGTTTCTTATTACAGCTGGGTGCACAGGGCACGAACCCCCACTTTATCTTTGTCTCTTTACATTTGATTTAATGCTGCTTCCATTTATTTTGTTCTTCCTCTAGTACTCTCCTTAAAGTTGCCCGAATGCGTTTCTACACCTCATGCGGCAGCCTTTTTAAAGGCATCTAAAATGAGCTGCACAAATAAATCCAGCTTGCCCTGAGGGAAAGGCACAGAGGTTCCCCCCTGTAAGGGAGCTGAAGGGATCTCTACCAGCTGTGTGTCCTGCTTCTGACCCCTCCATCTCACCTCCTACAAGGAGAACATTCCTATAAAGAATCACTCTCTTCCTATACACTCCACCACTCCTCCAAAGGAATATTTTGACATCTGGGGAAATACACTTTTCACTTTCTTGATAAGAGCTGGATGAGAAGATTAAACATCTTTTTTGTACAGTAGGAAATAGAATGCAGGTAGCTTAGCTTAGCATTGTGAACTATCTACTCTGGTTCTATCCAAAGACAATAAATGTTACCGACCGTCATCTCTAAAGATCAGTATTTAGGATGTTATGTCTTGTTTTTATAATTCATACAGGAAGTGTAAAAGTGAAAATTTGGTTTTTAGGTGGTTATTGCTATACAGTAGGGACCTGAACCATCTCCACTGATTCCCTGGCAACAGCTCAGCTCCAAACAACACCACCTGGCGAAAGGTATTGATCCCCTGAGTGCCTTCAATGTATTTCCATATAAGTTTCAAAGTACCACTGTAAAATAACAGTAAAATAAAAATAAAAGTTGCCAGACCTGATGCATACCACATGTGGAATGAGTCAGTCACAGCATGAGCTTTGAGATATAAGGCAAATTCGCACCTGATGTGAATGATATTGATTAGAACATCTGTTTATTTTTAGAGGAAAATGCCACTAATGTGGCAACTGGGCCAATCCTTTAACCCCATTTTACTTCCATCCTTCAATGTCAGCATCTTTATATGTGGCAACAGGAGCTGTCTTCACTTTGATTAGGTAATGCGGTCTTGTAGGTCTCTTTACAAGAAAATATTTGTGTTTTAAGGGTCAAACTTAAAGCGCTGCATGACATGTCTTCACATCCGTGAATAAAAACAGGCCCTCACAAATGGTCATTAAATGTTTAATGTAGAGTAAAGATATCAGTCAAAGACATGCTGGCGTTTTGATCCTTTGCGTCTGTGTACCGATGTTCACAACTTTTCCAGGACTTCAGTATAAACTTCCTCCCCTGCAGCTTCCTGGCTTAAATGATCAGCCCACCCAAACAGACACTATGATTTGCCTCAGTTTTGTTTTGTCTTGCCTGTTGAACTTGTGGTGTCATTCCAACACATGGACCATAAAATCTTGTTTGTGCTCCTTAAAGATGTAGAACATTCCCTAAAAAATCTGAACAGCACGCCACCTGGACGCCTGGATCCATGGATATCTGTTTATTTGTACAAAGACAACTGGGTGTTAGGGACAAGACAGTTTAATGTAAGTGAATAATGTGTATATGTATAAATAATACAGAATGCATACTGTGACCAAATGGGTCAGTGAGGGCGGCCGCCAGAAAGGAGGAAGCTGTATCAATTTCCCTGTTTGCTTGTAAATGAAGAAACAGAGTTCACTCTGTGAAGCCAAAATGATGTAACATGCATGAATTTCTCAAGACACTAGAGGCCTCCTGGATGCATTAGAGTCCCAAAACACTGAGGGCAGAGGCCATGGTATACATGTTGTTACTTAGGATTAATTAGGATTAGATAATCCTAATGTGATGAATACATTGCATCTTATCCTCACTCTGTTTCCATAGCGCCTCCATTTCCCCATGTTGTCAAAGTCCATCCATTCTATTTTCTAATCAACTCTTAGCTCACCTTCTCCAAGCTAACTGTTCCCTTCACCATGTTCTTTAAATTCTACCTCTCTGCCCATCCTGAAAAGTCTTCATCAGAGATTTGCCAGCTTGGTCTACATCTTCACCACCACCAGCTAGCTACTGTCATCGTTTAGCATTCAGCTCTATGATGTCATCACTCTTTGGAGAATACTAAACTATTACCTTGCATGTCTATGTGTCCTCAGTAAATGTCCATTCAGCACCTACTTGAGCTTGCCTTATTGAATATGTATCAGAATTATGTTAATGCTGCCATGAAGACAGTCAAAGTTAGTATGGGTTTGTATGGAGTATGGAGTCTGAGACCAGGGTCATGGTGGAAATTATGGCAGTCTCTAGGTATTTAAAATAAATAGGCAAAAAAAATAGTAAATAAATAATAATAATAATAATAATAAAAACAAAACAAAATAGGCAAATGATTTTCCTATATTCTTATCACATTACATGTTAAAGGAGAAGTCCCTTATCAAATCAAAAATGTGGCAAGAATTGCCTGAGAGGTCAAGTGTTGGGTAATAAGATAAGAAAGCAGAAAAATGTCTCTGCTTCGCAGCTCCAGCTCACTGAGACATGCTTGCTTTTTGATCCTTTGAGCCTGTGTACCGATGTTCACATACTTTTCTTTTATGACATCATGGTATAGATTGAGGAGGGAGATGAGGCTGAGCAGCATCTTTAATACTCCTTAGAGGGAGCTGGGCCTCCTGTTTGTACAGCAGTCTCATTGGCCACAACAGGCCTGTTGGAAGAAAATATTCAAGCTGGTCTCTGAGTATGCACCCTTTTTACCCTCCCTCGGGGTACAGCGGAGTTTATGTGTATAGTCTGTACTGAGACGTTTATGACATGTCCACTTAGAAGAACATCCTTAAATTAAAACAGTGATAGCTACACAGCTGCAAGGCCAAATGAGCAACGTTATCCACGGTGGACATGTTTCCTTTCACGCTGATGTCACTGAAAATTCTGTAACTCATCCAAATTTGACGCAACAGAAATGAGTGTGGCAGCGCTGCTTGTCATTGTAGCGCTACACTGTGAGGAGAATGTTTACATGTTACTGTGAAGGACCACGCTGACCAGTCACAGTTTGTATAGTCATCACATAGCTTCCAGATGGGGTTACACGCATGAGGAGGTGCATGACTCTATGTCACCTTTATCCATATTCTGCTGGTTTGTTAACCTCAAGGAAGCCGGTCTGACTTGAATTGAACCATGATTTATTTATTCTCACACTACATGCTACCAAACATCTTGAGTAACAATCACTAGAATTACTTGTTTGTTCGAAATGGAGTCATATTGTACAGTCATACAGGAAGCTTTTAAAGTATTTGTTGCCCATGACCTGGAGTCTTTTTTTACAATGCGTCTGTTTTATATATTTATTCTTCTGCTTGCTCCTGAATTGCGCTGTGTTATGGGTTGTTGTCACGGTTACTTAAATGTTCTGTTATGCAGGACTCTGAGTTCCCATGTGGGATCTTAATAAAGACCGGACTGTGTGAGGAATGGAGTCTACTGCACACTCTAGGTTTGTCGGTTCATATTCGAAGAATCACCAGAGAACGTGATATGCATGAAATTACTCACTAAATAGGCATGCTTAAATCTTCCTAATTTAGCTTCTTTTTTGTGTCATGACCTGGCTCGTAAGCCATGACACAAAACAATCTGTAAATTGCAGGTATTTCATCTCTCTCTGGCGCCTTATGTATTTCCTCCACATGCAGCCAGGAAGTGGCAGCTCTCTGAAGTGGTGCCCTGCAACTCAGTCATAACAAATCTTAACCACAAGCATGTTTTTACTTTCCTGTTACCTACCTCTACGTTTTACAAAGCAACTGTGTCAGTCCGTGTTTTCTCAGCAGTGTCACTCAAAAAGCCTACAGAGAGAAGTTATTTCCTGAATGTGTGAGCCACAGCCTTCATCATCTAAGATTTAGAGGCTTTCTCTGTTTCAATTTGTTTTGGCTCTTTGTCCGTTTTCACCATGGGATCATCAAGTCCTGCAGATTTACACACAATAACCAATTACAATACATGTTGTTCTAATTATTAGAACAGCATATATTACAATCTAATATGACTGCAGTTGACAACTGGCATGTTGTACACGATTAAAAACTGGGTTGTGTTTAAATCTTAATTCTTTTGATCATCCTTGGAATTACTGAAGGTGATTTACAAAAACATATCTCTTGTTGATTTGCCAGTGGTTGTGTAGCGTGTGGCATTTCGGATAGGAAAGGAAAGGTCTCGAAAAAACACAAAAATAAGAAGGGCACAGATAGTCTGACAGGCAGGACAAAAATGAAGGAGCTTTGGGTCGGCAGTGCCACCTGTCCTCAAGGGGATCGTGAGGTCTTTGGCAGCAGGATTTATGGACTTGATGGGACAAACAGGGAGTGTGTCATGAGAAATGCTTTGGAGACCTGGTTCATAGGACCACAGTACATTTGTGACCAGATTCAGACTCTACAGGCGGACACACTCTGTTTGAATTTACACCTCCCTCACAAGAAGACACCATTCGACACGATCCATGCAGCTGTTGCTATGCAACTGGTTGAACCGAACACCTCAGACACTGTTTTGGCCAGCTTGTATGTAGGCCTAATGATAATTCTATAAATTTTTTGATTACATTGTTTATTTTTATTTAATTTGATCTCATTTGTTTTATATTTCTTGTGTTTTTTGTATTGTTTACTTTTATGTTCAATGAAGCTATAGTGACAAAGTAATTTCCCTCATGGATCATTAAAGTCTGTCTAAGTCTAAGTCTAACTTACCTTTCCATACTGTACGTTATCTTATCTTATCTTATCTTGGCAAAGTAGCTGACTGCTACTAGCATTGCTGGGAACACTGCTTTAGTTCTTCAGACCATAAACTGTAAAAAATCACGTGTTAATAAGTACATATTGAAGGAACATAACATCCAAAAATATTGTCTGACTGTCATGTGTTGCATCACTTTTGGCTCTCATGTCTGTGTTTTGGACGTTTATATGTTCCTAAACAAATTTTAGTTTCTGGCTTTCTCATAAGAAATACTGCAACAGCCCACATTGTGACATGGTCTGGAATCTGGAAGTCTGCGGAATGTTTAACAGAGGAAAAGTACCCTGTAATTCCCACAGAACTGGCGTACCGTCAATCCCTTATGCTTTTCCCAACATCTTGCTGCCAGACCTACCTCACACTCTTCAGGCTTTGCCATGTTCTGTTTCGTGCCTCAGATGCTTTCACATGAAGATGACGTGAACCGTGAACGCGACCTTCGACTATAAATATCACACATTAGCATAATCCAGCTATCTCTTGAGTTGTCTTTGCAGTTTATTTATTTTACAAACGTGCCCAGTCAAAGGATGTTTTGTGTATTAATGGAGGACAAGAATATCAACACTTTGAAGTTGAACTGCATTAAACAAGAAGTCCAGAGTGATTTTTGGTTGTCCTGTCTTGGCTGCTTTTGGTTTAAGGTTAGAGCCTTACTTTCTTTTTCAGCTCCAGATAGGGTCATACATGCATTCATCAGCAGCACTCTCTACTATAACTCACTCCATTGCCTGGCGCTAACTCACATTTGTAGCTCAGAGATTCTCTGACTGGAACCTTCTGAAAGCCCTACCACTGGACCAGAGGCTGTTTAAGCACCTATGAGACAGTGGCTATCCTAGCTAACTTAACTGTTGTAAAATTATACTCACTGGCCACTTTATTAGGTACACCTTGCTATTAAAAGGTTGGACCCCTTTTGCCTTCAGATCTGCCTTAATTCTTCGTTGCATACTTTCAACAAGGTGTTGGAAACATTGTTCCGAGATTTTGGTCCATATTGACATGATAGCATCACACAGTTGCTCCAGATTTGTCGGCTGCACATCTATGATGAGAATCTCCTGTCAGTATCCCAAACTCATTGTCATGTTCAAGGAACCAGTTTGAGATGATATGAGCTTTGTGACATGGTGCATTATCTGCTGGAAGTAGCCGTCCGAAGATGGTACACTGTGGTCATAAAGGGACGGACATGGTCACCAACAATACTCAGGTAGGCTGTGGCATTTAAACCATGTTCAGTTTGTACTAAGGGGCCCAAAGTGTGCCAAGATATAATATAAATATCCCCCACACCATCACACCACCACCAGCAGCCGGAACCATTGATACAAGGCAGGATGGATCCATGCTTTCATGTTGTTTATGCCAAATTCTGACCTTTGCTGACCTTTTTGGTTACAGCTTCACTCCAACACTTCACTAACACTGTCCCTAATGGAAACTTGTTAAGTTACATTGTGTTTACCCCATGTGAGGGAAAAATAACAAAAGGTTGACAGCACCTTTCCTAATCTAACTGAAAACATTCACATAAATGTTGTGTTTATTCCACTCTGTTTACATAGTTAATAGGTGCTCATAATTTCCTATTGACTAGGTTGTTTACACCCCCATAATCTATTCTGATTGAGTTTTTTTCTCTGTTCAGCGCATTGCAACTTTGTTTAGAAAGTTACAATTATGATTATAATAACTAAGAAATAAGACCACTTGCAACCTAAAATCACTATTTCTATTACACTCAAATTACACAGCACAGGTCTTCCTGCTGGTGGGAGGCTGTACAACCAAGCCTGCTTCCAGTAGAACACATATGTTGAAGTTGCTTTTTTGTGTATGCACTGTCCTTAAAACAATATGCTGCTGCACTACTGCAAATATCCACACTGTGGGATACATAAAGGATTATCTTATCTTATGTCTAAGAATCCAGATCAGTCAGATTTTTAAACCATTTATTTATTAATTTGTTCAAAGTATAAAAAAAGATGATTAATTGTTTTAATTTCAGTTTAGTGGCAGCACGGTGCATTTTTTTTGTTGATTCATCTATCACAAGTACATTGCCACATATGATAATAAGTGAATTACTGTTAGTTCGCAGTTAAACACAGTTTGAAAAGTTCAACTCAGCGTACATTTGTCATGCAAAATATATTCTGGGAAACGATAGTAGGTAAAATAAGCATGTATGTGTGTAAACCACGTGTTAAGAGGGGCCTTGTGGGTCATAAATTACACACAAGCAGTGATGATACAACATAAATATAACAGGAACACCTTCCACAAACCTGATATTTATTACAGAAAAGTGTGTAGGACAAAGCTGTGTGAGAGGCTTCTAATTCACGCCCATGGGAAATTCTAACTCGCGTGTGAACGTTTGAGCTACAGAAGCCCTCTTACGCACATGAAGTTGACCAATGGAGTAGACTGTCATTTCTATCACTAACAAATATTTTACACTTTATGTATGTGACCAAAATGCAGTAAATAATCAAGCTTACTGCATAAGAGCAAAAGTAGCATGGAAAATCCCCCAAGTTCTCATCAGGATTTTAAGAAAACACAATAAAACACCCCTTCAACAACATTTAAAACAACGTTTAAAACATAACAATAGTTAAGTATTTGTATACCTTTCTCTTCTTCATGTGAATAATAATAATAATGGTAATCATTTGATATTAATAATAATTCATTAGGTACTCTAGTCAAAGTGAATGAATTCTAATAGAACAGTCCTGCACTTAATCTTAATGAATGTTCTGATATCAAGTTAGTTTCAAATTACTGTGTGTTCGGAGTTATAGTCAGAGGGCTAGGATAAAAATGATCATCCAGTTGAGTTACCACCTTTCTGACTCTGTTTCAACATCAACTGAACATAAATTGGTTTTCACTATTGTACCTAATAAACTGGCAAACTGGTGGAGCTCAAGCGGACAGGCTGGTTAGAGGAGTGAATGGAGACGGGCTCAACTCTGTGAGGGGCGTCGATGCTGAAGGATATATCTGTGAGGCAGCTGTCATTTCTGCCGGAGGGAAAAACGTTGATGTTCCCTAAATAACAGGGACAGATCAGAGAGAAGAGACAAAAGAAAGCAAAGAAAGAATTTATTCTCACACTAACTTAGAAAAAGCAAGCTAAAAGTGAGTCATTGCCTTGGCAGTCCTCAAACAACAACACATGGGTTTATTTGATACCTTTCAGTGATTTTAATTTTAAAACTCCTGACTCAGTGCAAACTTATGAGATTTTTTACAAGCTTTCATTTGCACCTCAGTGTTTTAGCCAAGCTGCTGTTTTAGACCAACAGCTTTGTCGAGGATTGTAAAGAACGGTTTATTGTTGATGAAACAGGCATCATTCCTGGTGGTAAACACGCAGGTTTATTACATAGATAAAAACTGAAATGCCACAGCCAACATGTTGATCTAATGTGGGTGGTCACCTTCAGCGGCCTTATTTTCACAACTTCTGTGTGTGCAGATTTTATTTTGAAACTATTTGCACCTATCTCACCTTTCCTTCTTTACAAATCCTCTTCAAGAGCAGACTCTAGCTTGCAACCTAATACCATAGGCTGATTTAGAATCACCAGTGACTTTGGACAGTACCCGCAGAGAACCCACGCAGACACAGGGAGAACATGCAAACTTCCATGGTTCACTCAAAATGCCCGCCTGGCAATAACCCAGAAAAATTACAAAAAAGAAGCAACCTACCGGTTAGGTAGAAAAAAAAACATGTTTTTTAGGGAGCATGACTATTTGAGGTGTTCTGAGCAAACACCTGAGGCCCTAGTTTGCTCCCTGACGTTACACAATCAACAACCCACTGCTCCAAATGATCGGTCAAATGGTCAAATGCAGAGAAAGAATTTCCCCATTAGGGATCAAGGATTAATTGTTGTCTGTACTTTTCAAAACATTGACTTCTACAGCCTATTCTGTACACTTTTACCTGTGACACAAAAAACAGATTCATGGCCACATTATGTTTACAGGTTACAGGTTTACAAGTTCAATAATTCTGAAGTTCCAAAAATTACAAGATGATTATTGCAAAAATCAAAGGGTTTGTGTAGGGGAGGGTGCACAGTGAAAGCCCTTACTGTAAAGGAGTTGAATATATGGATGTAGGCTAGAGACGGAGAGAGCTGCGTTGTTTGTATGCAGAGGTGAGATAAATCAAGTCAAGCCCTGAGAAATCAAGACTTTACACACACATTTGTTATTGTATCTTGTGCTGGTGTGTGTGTGAGTGTGTTGGCTGCACACTCACTGGGTGGAGCTGGTGTGCTTTGTGTATGTTGGCGTCCATCAGCAGAGGAGCTGTAGGGGAAGATGCTTTGTTCTCAGAGGGCTCGGCCACAGGGCTGCTGCTCCTCTGACAGAAACAAAAAGAAACACACACGCAATATTATTCTGAAAACCGCAGAGACAGGATTTGCAGTCAGTTAATAAGAAAATATATATACATACACACACGCACAAACACATTCTTGTATGACCATCTTTGTGAGAACACTCATTGGCATAATGCATTCTCAAGCCCCTTACCCTAACCATAACCATCTCAACTAAATGCCTCACCCAAACACTAACCCAGAGTGGTGGGAAAATCCATCTGAGCGCAGTGCAAAATTGTCATACAAAATAAACTAATTCCTCGACTGTGGCAGTGTTTCTGTTGGACTTCATCGCTGATGGAGAAAACAGGTTTTCTGTGCCTTTAAATCAAATACCAAAATGTAAGAGCAACATTACAAAAGTGCCTGCGGCCAAACAGCTGATGTTCAAATGACAGCAGAGGCCAAAAATGAACGCAAACCAGCATCATCTGTTTGTGATTTGTGATGCACAGATCATTCCGATATCCAGCTGCTTCACTAAGAACATCAGGTGTTGGTATGTATGTCTGTTATGTCTCTTTCAGCAAACAGCAAAAATACCTCAAATTAAAAAAAATAACTTGCAGAAAATTGCTTTATTACTACAATCAGCTATACTTTCCACGCATTCTTTGCTTTAAAAATCATTTCTCTGACAATGGACCTGATTGTTGTGCTGGTCTCCAAGTGGGTGGCCTGTCTGCAGTGTGTTTTAGGAAAAATTCTAAACATTTTTGTAGGCTCCGTCCTTATAAATTAGTTTCAATGGTCAATTTCTGTGCGTTATCTTCTGCAGCCAGGTGGGAAAACAACCAGAAGAGGAAAAAAATGCTAATATATTGACATGATTTAATTAGTAGCTTCCCAGATATCTTTACCATCTTCTCTCGCTCAAAAAATGTATTTAGAGTATTTGAACTCTACACAAAAACATGTCATGGGAAATGTGGGAGAGCTACTGACAGTAATTTAAGTATGGGATGATTAATGGGATGGGATGATTACTTAAATTTAGAGGGAAAAATTAAACACGATCATGCTGTGAAAACAGACCATCAGCTGATTTATAGATAACTGCCAGAGCTGAGAGTTCAGGGAGTCAGCTCCCTAAATTGCTGCAGATAATGAATGTGTATTTTTTTTTGTCGATGATATGAAGGAAAATAATAGTCTTGGCAGCATGCAGTGAAGAACGACAGGAGTATAAGAGCTGTGTGGTCTATTGTTCAGTCATGTCTTGCAGAGATTAGGGCCACTCAGGACAGATCAAGTTAATATCTAGCAGCATCACCAAGCTCTCCAAAGATCACAGTGAAGAGTGAGCTTTCTAAGTATGCAGGGCTTGTAGAGAATCAGCCTCACATTTAAAAAAAAAAAATAATAATTAAAACTGAGCTGAGGCACATAATAATCGGGCTCCGCCGGAATTTGATATCAATCTGTTGTCAGTCATATTCATTCAAACAAATCACCACTAAAAGTATCAATCACTGAATTTAAGTGTGGGACAGTGTCCTAATGAACAACTTTGCCATCAAATCATCTTATCATCAGAATGTCTGTATTGTCAAAGATTATTAAAGTAGTTTCCCACAAAATGACATAAAATATTTAAGAATATTAATGTTAATGTTTGCACACTGCCTCACAACAGAAACAAAAATCCTATCACCAGTGTAGAGTTTCCGATTTGGAGGCTGCTATCTAGAGTTGTAAATGAATCCAGTTTCATTTATATAGTCAACAACAATCCAAATAGTCTAACTTTTTTCCCCAAACCTAGAGCCTGAAATCCCCCACACTAAGGCTACAAGGCAAGAGAAAACCTCTTTTAACTGGAGGACACCTACAACAAAACCCACCTCAGCAGCAGAAAGATGGAGGTGGGACAGAAAAGAAGGGAGGAGAGGAGGAGCAGAGGGAAGCTCAAGCAAACAGATACATTCATACTTCGGAATAGAGCATAAATGCAGCACATAAACATAAACAAACAAAGAGTATACAAGCTGATACATGATACATGGGAGACTGTTAACAGATAGAAAGGATGCATTAAGTATCAAGGGAACAGGAGGTGAGAGACAGAAATCAGTAAAAGTGACATTAAGGTAGGAGTGCCTTCCATATGTAGCTCCATAGATCAGAAACATGCAGCTCCACAAATCAGAAACACACAGATTCCGCCCTATCCCTAGTCTGTCCGTTGTGTCCTTGGGCAAGACACTTAACCCACCTTGCCCCCAGGTGTATGCTCCCTGGTGTATGATTGTAAAAGATGATGGTGGTGGTATCATCGTTTACCAGGTAGTTTACCAACACCAGGGTGTGACTGTGTGAGCGAATGAATGATGCATACAACTGTAAGTGCTTTGAGCATCTAAAAATGGAAAAGCGCGATATAAAACCAATGCGTTATTATTATTATTTAGATCAGAAATATACATTTTAATAGTGAGAGAAAGGAGACGTGCTCAGTGTAGCATGAGAGGGCCCATAGCAGCAGAGGTCTCATTCATTTAATCACAGCATGCGAGACTCTTTAACATTCACACACATGCCTAAATAAAGCAGGCAAGTGTGGAGCAGACACAGACAATTTCTCTCTCTTTACTTGCTCACAACAAAACTCCAAACCCCAAACCCTTAAAGGGACCACCCCCTCATTCACACATAGACAGGCATAACAATGTATAAAATGCAGACTATGTCTATGGTGAATTATGTCCCCAGACTCCACTACAGCAGAATAATTGTCTTTCCCCCAAATGTCAGATCATGTGGCTGGATGTTTTTTGTGTTATTGAAGAAACTATGACAGGGATTAGAAACTATCTCTGGTCACATGCTGTGTGTTCCCAACAAAATGTGTTTAACCTCATTCTCCTCCAACCCACCTCCCTAATCAGTTTCAGACATTTAACACTGTTTACAGCAAACACATCAAAACATGCTTTGTCCTCACTGGACACAGCTTGAATCCATAGACTGGATAGGCTACTGTACATTCAGTTTTCCCATTTCAACTCTTTTCTCTGTCTACTCAAACTTGATAGAGGTAAACACACACCTATGAGCCTGGAAGCCAAATACTGTATGTGATTGATGGCTAAAATTAGAAAAGCCAGTACAAGCTTAAGTATTTGTTTATACTTTTTACAGATGAACAGCATTAGGGGATACACTATAAATCTGAATGAAGTAATATTCCACACATCGGTTTCTTCCCACACAAAGGAAGGGTCTGTGAAGGTGTAACCATCTTGGAAAGATGTGTAATGGGCCCCAGGCTTCCACTGTTCTTTTAGAGTAACTCCCATCAGCCGATCATGGAAGTATTACGCTAACTGACAGGACTGTGGACTTGGTTTACATTGCGCCGCGGGCCAGATACAATATATGTAGAATGACTCCCACATTGCGACTGCATTTTGGAAATTCTCTGCATAAAAGCTATCCACATGTTTATACATTGTACAAAATGAAAATGACTTCAGGTCAGGAGGGTTAGCAGCTTTACCCTATAGTTTTCACGTTTTCTGTGACAGTGCTGCTTAATAATGATCTGTAATGTATTTAGGCAAACCTGCTGGCTGTGGTGCCATTTCCCAATCTGATCGCATCTCATCTGATGACTTTTGGATCACTCCATGACATCACCTGAGGTGCACCATAACTTAACTGTAAACGTGTTTGAGGATATAGTGGAACACAATCCCAGACGAGTTTGAAAATGTTGTAAAGTTTGAGGTGTAAAGTTTGACATTTTTAGGTGTCAAAAAGAGGACGAGTCCAGACAAAAGAGGATGGCTGGTCACCCTAGCTAACATGCTAACTTGCTCACATCTATTTTTATAGTATTTCTTCACAAATTGAGATTCCACCTTAACCGTTTCCATGGATGCTAAATAAAATGATCATTGATCAAAGGAGATTTTCTCCATACACATCATGGTTCTGCCCACTGTGGACCAACAGATCTGACAGAAGAACAGAACAATGAATTTAATAGGAAAAACGTGACCACTCGTTCTGTCTTTGTTCGTCTTTGTATGTAACTTGTTGTTTGACTACCTCCATGTTTTTGTCCCTCCTAGAAACTCATTAAGTCACCCGATGTTTTTCCAACGTGTGGAAAATATGCAGACACATCTCAACAACTGAAAGTTCCTGTGATCGAGCCAGTCTGTTCCAACAGAGATGACTTGATGAGCCAGTTCTGTTTTGGTTGTCCTGTTAATATTATTCTATCAATGGAAGGAGGTACACTCTAACCATGCAAACATTTGCACACAATAAGGGAATGTGAAGATGATGGAGACAGTGGGGATCTGATTGTATTTGGCATTAAACTGAACTATTATTTATACTGTATTTTTATGGCAATAGAGAGACAATGAAATAATGAACAAAGCCATTATAATTCATCCAAGGAGGAACATATATAACAGCTGTTATATATAACAGCAATCATTTCTCATAGTATTGATGCTTAAGTTTTAATCAAAGTCAAACATACAGACCAACATCACGGTCTCTGCAGTCAAACTATTTTGTCTGCCTCTGCTTGCAACCATAGTTTGTGGGAAAATAGACCCATACCAATTCTGCTGTGACCGCAGAATAAAGTTGCCTTAAAAATGAAAAGCAGCACGAATCAATATGTAGTTGATGGAAATCAAAAACATATGAGAACAGATACAGATTTTGTCCCTGTGATATCCATTTAGCTATTATCTGTTGTTATGGAACGTTCCAACAATCTTTGGTTGGATTCTTCCTGGACTAAAAAGCATTTCTTTTTACTTTTACTACTTTATGGTATTTTATTACGGAAAGAAAAAAAAAAGTCCTTTCTCCCAGACTTTAATGGAGATCTATGTGCATTTGGCTGACAGCTAGGCCAGAGAGATTTAATGCAAACTGAGTTACATGTCTAGCTATATGTCTCTTACCGAGTTCTTCAGGCTGCCGAGTACTGCTGTGGTCAGGATTCCAGTGAACAAGGCCACCAGGTTGAAGCTGGCGAGGGTCCAAATTAAAATGTACAGAGTGTAGACTTCTTCACAGCTTTGAACTCCAACAAACTCATAGTAGTTGCTGAGGTAGCCTCCACTGAAGAACAAAGCAACAGACCACTTTATTCAGAATGAATTATGAGACAAAAGATGATTCTAAACTGGTGATTTTTTAGAAGATAATCTGTGTCACATCTGTGACAATGTGTCTTTATATTTTTGGGTAGTGATGCATTGTCTCACTTGGCACAGTCGTACAGGTCGCAGCAGTAACAGGTCCCACTTCGTACTGTCATGGTACAAGACTCCTTTAGATTCCAACATGACACCTGAGAGAGCAAACACAACACAAAGTTCAAAACAACTGCAGGTGAAATAGAAATCTAATCATTTTGGATCAGATGAACCCAGGACATTTTCCTAATATTAATCTTTGCTCACAGAGGCGTAGAAATTCTCATAGATGTAACTGTTGCCGCTGCTGTAGTACTGGCACCTCCCTGCTTTCAGTGGACGCACGTCCTGGCAAAAGATCATATATGAAAAAACATTATCCACAAAGTCTCACCCAGAGCAACACAATTTGACCTTTATTGGATATCAAACCAAAAAAAAAAAACAATAGTGTCAAATCTCATCTGTTCTTGTTCTTGTTTTGCTTGTTTTATGTTTATTTTGATATGCTTCCTGCCCTCTCATGCAATTCCCTGATTTGTGTTACCTGCATTTTGTTATTCCTTCCTCCATGGTTCATCGCTCTACTCATGCTTCTGTGCCAGTTTTTGTTCAGCTTTCCTGGTAAATCTAATTTGTTATGTGACTTTTTTATTCCCTCTTGCCTGAATTTGGATCGATCTTATCAATCACAAACATACCCCACAAGCTAATCCAGATGGCCAAATACACATTTGAACTCAGTTCACAGATAATATTTATCATACGGTATTATAACCTCTTGAACTACAAACTTCTATGTTGACACAAACTATTTTAAGGCAATCTCAATTCTTCTATAATGAAAGCAGAACTTAATTAAGACTAGTTTAACAATATTTTTTCCCACAAAACTGTAAGTATCAAAACATGTGTTTTTTTTATAATTCTTTATAAACACAATACAGTGCAAAAAAAGGAAATCCCCAACAACGATTTTTGACTTTCGACAAAATCTCACATTAAAGTCTACATTATTTACATTATAATGTGCTGTATTTACAATATTTTGGCTATTTCAACAAAGGCTTGCCTCAGTAATCAGAGTTTCAATATGCAAGACATTCCATTAGTTCTCTTCCTATACCATTATCAGTGAGTGTCAATTTAGTGTAGCTAAAAAGGAACCCGAGAAGAACCCACCAGACCGGAAGAAGTATAAATCAATCCAGGCACCAATAAAAATACAGTCAATATTTTCTTTGTTTCTCAACAATTTCCTGAAGTTCAGCCAGTGTTGAGAGCCATAACATGTATAAAGAAGAAGCAAAATCTTTTTTAGGTTTTGGGAGAAAAAGTTTTTACTGTATACAATTATAGTATACTATCTATACTATCAGAAATAACATAAGTGTGCATCTGTTACACATGGGATTGAAAGTAGTTGTTATCTTACTCTGTATAAGGTGGGAGTCTGGGCGCGTTGAGCCAAAAACAACTTAACTACCTTTCATTCTTCTTCACTGATACACTCTTAAAGTTTTTTCTGCACACCATGATTGCACAACTACTAATCTGGCCAGGAAACAAAGCTGTTTAATAACGACTGGGCTATTATACAGTATGTGGGAACTTTTTTCATGGACAGAACTGTGTAGTGTCCAACAGAGTGATGGAACACAATGCAAGCCAAGAAACCTCCAGCCGGATCATATTAAGAAGGTCCATTGATACTGTAGTGTTTCATCATGCAACACAATCATTTCTAGTGTTACAGTACACGCAAGCACCTGCAGATAACTCACCATGTTTAAGACAATACAGATGCCATCGATAATCAGGCACAGAAAAGAGGTGATGACCCCGAGGCTCAGGAATACCATGGCAGCCGTCAGCTGGAGGGTGAAAAGAGGAAAATAAAAATTAAACAAGTAGAATAATTTCCACATAAAATGACAGAAGTACCAGACAGAAATGTATATTATTACCCTCACATTAAATGGTGTTGATGTGATAGATAATCAACTTTCTTTTCCTTCACTGTTCAACACCAGTTGATGTTGTGGCAGAGCGGGATATGTTAACAAGTGAACATTCAGTCCTTGAGGTAGAGATTGGATCCTGGCATTCCCATGAAAGGTACTTTGACAGTCTCCCTGTTACAATCTCTCTGAACATTGTCGCAAGTCCCATATCCGTGAGCAGGATCAGTCTAATAATGTTCAAAAATATGTTCAAAACCTGTTTAGTAGTAATCTGAGGAGTTACAGTTCAGTGTGTAGACTTGACTGTTAGTCAAGAAATATGGAGTGAGGTGGAAGTTAATCTGATTGATGGAGATTGCGCCTAAAACTTTCACGACTTAAAGGATCTGCTGCTAACTCCTTGATGCTTGATACCACGGGACACTTTCAGAGGTCTCATAGAGTCCATTGCTCAAAAGGTCAGAGTTGTTATGTTGGAACAATAAGGGCGTACACCATAATAGACAGGTGGCTTTAATGTTGCAGTTGATCAGTGCAGGCTGCTGTGGGTTAGCATTTCCCTAAAGGCCCTGATTTCAGTTTCACAGTGGATATATGAAAGTATTCTTGATTAAATTGCTTCATTATGGAAAACTGGAAAAAAAAATATTTTGCAGTAAATCAAGTTTCCTTTTTTCTCTGACATTTTTTAGAAAAAAATATCTCTGGCACACAGAATAAGTGCTAAATCAAAGCAACCAGCTCTGTCCAAATGCTGCTTTTGTGTTTTCTGCTAAAATGATGATCTGCAGTTTTGGACATTAACCAGAACTAGTTTGAGTTTATCTTTTGTTTTAAATCACTTTCATTCATGCTTATGGCTCAGTGAACTTTTCTAAAGTTTGTTTTCTTGTTCCACATTTCTTGGATGAGCATGAACACCGGGCTGAAGGTTTTGTGTGAAATGATTTCAATCCATTTTACTAATATCTATACCAGCGTAGAAAGACAGGGCTACAGTGTGCGACAAGAGTGCTGCTGAGCCAATCTCGAGGACAAATATTACACATTGACTCTTCTCATCAGCTACTGAGGCCAAAACAGCTTAGTGATACACACACACACATACACCAGTTAGGTATGTTTATGTTCATGGCAGTTGCACGGCCAGCCTACTGCACATTTGAAAAAATAATAATAATAATAATATTTGAACTTAATTTTAACTTAATATTGAATACAAGATAATAGTAATAATAATGTATATTTATAAACAGCACCAGTCTGAATTTAATATATAACACATATAGAAGAGTGTCCCTGGTCTGCAAAATGTTGAAGACCCATTTTTTTCTAGTGTCTTTTTTTTTTAATTTTTTTGTTTCATAAATAAAACTAATTATTTGGTTTAAAGGAATTGGTTGGCACTGATGCCTCCCAGCGAGAAGGTCCAGGTTCAAGTCCAGCTCAGGCCTTTCTGGGTGGAGTTTGCATGTTCTCCCTGTGTCTGGGTGGGTTTTCTCTGGGTACTCCGGCTTCCTCTCACCTCTACAGACATGCTCGTTAGACTGATTGGTGACTCTAAATTAACCCTAGGTGTGAGTGCGAATGGTTGTTTGTCTCAGTGTTAGCCCTGCGATAGGCTGACGACCTTCCCAGGGTGTACCCCGCCTCTCACCAAATGACAGCTGGGACAGGCTCCAGCAACCCCCACGACCCTAGTGAGGATTAAGTGGTAGTAGAAGATGGGGGAAAAAAATGTCATGCCAAGCTAAATTTAATACTTGAGAGCACTGCATATTTGGTCTTGCTTTTATAAAGCGCTTTTCTACCTACTCAAAGGTTCCCAAATTGCTTTTATGGTCACAGACACATCCACCCATTCACTCATACAAGCACACAGACACATTCACACACCAGTGCCAGTTGCACAGGGAGCAACTGAGGGTTCAGTGTCTTGCTCAAGGACACTTCAGCACACTCAAACCAG
This sequence comes from Mugil cephalus, assembly GCF_022458985.1. Taxonomy (NCBI): domain Eukaryota; kingdom Metazoa; phylum Chordata; class Actinopteri; order Mugiliformes; family Mugilidae; genus Mugil; species Mugil cephalus. Next base: position 26,112,546 of record NC_061778.1, read on the forward strand.
GGATCGGACCGCTAACCTTTCGGTTCATGAACAACCCGGTATACCTCCTGAGCCACAGCCACCCCCATGTCAAAACATTACATTTTGAAATTTTTAATTTCTTATCAGTATCAAATTATCAATATTATTTTGCAGGAAAACCCGTTAATTGTCCATCAGTGTGTGCTACTATTTTTTTCTTTGCGCTACTAAAATTTTCAACTTGCTACCACCACCGCTACCACCAAAAAAAGTAAGCTTACAGCCCTGAAAGTGTTGTTTAATGGCACTGCCATTATTTGCAGACAAAAAACTACAACAAATAATTATAATCCTGCTAGTTGCTCCTTAGGGACCCGTTGTTCTTGTCCATTTACAGCCAACAGACAGACTTGTTTACTCCACTCCCATTACCCATATGAAAATACACACTAGAAAAAGTGATTTACTTTGTTTTATGTCTATCAACTCTCTAAGCCTAGAGCCCTTAGGTAGGAGTAAAAGATGTGGACACGTGGAAAAGCTATGTAATGCACAGGAGACATCCATCAGAACCTTAACAATTTGTCCTGGCCACGACATCTGATACAAGGAGGAAGAGCTAATTAACTTCTTATTGAGGAAGCATTTTTAAAATAACATAACAGCAGTACAATGAATAGCAGATGTTAGATTCTTGTAAATTAGCTCTTTTGTGTGACAGCTGTCATATTTTGACACTCATAAGATTGTATTTCATAATGTGACCAAATAACTGTAGTTTAAGACAGAGGTTATCTGAAAAGTCATCTGAACAACTGGCATGGCAGACATGGCAACATAAAATGCAAAATATTTTAATGCAAACAAATATTATCTATACAGCCACAATTTTCAATGCAGCTGATGTTTCAGTCTCCTCTGAACAACTGATGTTAAGATGTGTCAGCTGTTTGAACTCTGAGCTCTATCGATGTGGGCCCCAATGTGAGGTGCCTGTGATTGATGATTCCTAAGGCCAGTAATAAGGTACAGTTGCAGAGGTACAGCAATGTTTGCTTCACTGGGTGGTACTAAGGGAAACCAGATTCATCATGAATCCAAAAAACAAAGTCAGAACAAAGATTACTGGACTCATTTAATGCAGAACTTCATTATCCCTCGGGATAAGTAAAGTATCTATCTAATCTAATCAGAAGAAGAAAAAAAATAGAAGAACTTCAAGCCAAATCCAGTTGCCTTTGGTTTAGACTGAGAATCTTCACAGGATGATGATTCATCATAAAGACTGATTGGTTTGAAGAGGGGAAACCATCCCAAAGTGAGTGTAAACTGACCAAAATTCTAAATTGTCTTTTTACTTTATTTAACTTTTTTATGATAACTAAATTTTACAAGGCTATATTTGAACACATTGAGCCTTGCCTGATGCTCATAATTACTGCGTAGGACTTGGATACGTCATACTACAATTCAATGCAGCCTCGTAGCTGAGTGTGTGTTTGTTCTTTACTGGGACACTGTTGACAGAGATAATATGTGGGAAACACATGTTCTGCTGCTCCTATTCCTGGCCTCTCTCTAGAGTCTTTTCTGGTGTCCAGATTTGTGTTTTTTGGGGCCATCATCTTAATTGATCTTTCTCTCTGCCTACTAGAGTTTGAGTGATCCAAGCAAGTGTGAACTTCAATTCAATGAAGACTGGGAAAGCAAAAAGATCCCTAGAACAGCTAACGTTTTTGTTTTTTTACATAAACTAAACAGAAGAAAGTCTGGTTTTCAAGAAGTCATGAGAATGATGAACAGCCTTGGTATACCAAAGGATGGGTTCCCTGTATGCAGACTGTTGACTTATGTTGCCTCGAGGTTGTTGTGATATTTCTGGATCAGCATCTGGCACTGATTTGTGTGCTTTGGCTTTTGAAACAATCATTAGGATTGTTTCTTTCTTTCTAATGTGTGAACTAATTGTCTAATTGTTTACAACTGTTTGCCTTGAATTACACCTTGAGGGACACTTCAAGTATTTTAAAACTGAAAACCTACTAAACTGTATATGGTTAGATTAAAAGACTGAAGCTACAGCTGTGGACAAGGATAAAACAGAAAACGTGCTTTGTTACTAACACACAGTTAGCAACAACAACAAGTACATAGATGTTTAATTTGTTCCTTACACCATAACTCATCTGTTTTTGTTTTAGTAAGACAAACAGAAAATACACTGATTGTCACTGTTACACATTTATTCTATTGTCAGTCAAATTATTTGCCTGTCTGGAATCTGCAAGTGCAGATTTATTAACTTCAAAGTGCCCTCAATAATTCCAGGAAACAGGATAAATATGGCACATGGTCTCTATTGGCCAACTACTCGCTCAGGGTTAGTCAGTGGTAGATGAGCACATGGGAAAATATGAGGTGAAATCATAAGACGATGCAAGCGCTTGTCTTTGCAGGCTTGATAAAATGTTTGCGTATGTGTCTGTTAAAGAAATATAGCTGAAGTATATATACCAGCTGCTTGCGGTTCTCTTCCAGACGAAGTCCCAGAAGTCCCAGGAATGATCCGAGGGTCAGCTGCAAAGGATACAATATTATAAAAATTATGTGAAATAAAGAAATGTGGCTCATTTTCACGAGACCTGTGACTTGATTTGGTTCCAAAGAGAGAATTCAGTCAAATGAAGAATGAAAGGCCTGTTAGCACTGTCAGCTATGAAAACAGTTCTTGTTGCCCAAGTTTGAAAGCGTACAGCGTTTTTATGTTACATACTGTTGCAAAGTAGGTCTACTCTGGTTCAAATCTCATCATAGAATTATCTGTTTTGGTGGATACACATTCTAGGATTTCTGACAACACTTCCAGAGGACTCCTGCCTGTACAGCTGTCAGTCAGTCTGCCCACAACAGTGGGTGCTGTCAAACTAATGGCTACCTGGAAGTACTATATACACAGTGAGGCAAAGCATTTGGATCTTGCAACAAGACCAAAGGATTGCAGCTTTTATTTCTTAATGGGAATTGCATGCTGAGGATGTTTTGATTTGTTATAAAACTTCCTGCTGGTAGCTTTAAAGAAATATTTTTTTAATCATATCAATCTGTCATCTCACTGGATAAATTATAACAAGGATTTATCGAGGGACGAATAAGAAACTTACAATAACTCCGGAGGTGTAGCCAGTCACAGTCAGGCTCTCAGTTCGGGTCGTTGTGTAGGCTCCCAGCACCACAAGCAGCAGAGACAGACTGAGCATGCCCAGTACCAGCCACAGAGCTCTCCTGTCCCTCAACATTATCTCTGCCACCCACAGACAAGAAAACAAACTTCCAGGCATGTTACACGGTAAAGTGCAGAATGAGTAAAAAACAATAAACTAGACTTCCAGCTGTGAGCCTCTGGACGGCTGTCAAACCGAACCGCACATTTCTAGTTTAATTCTAAAGTCAACACATAGATCTTTTTTGTTTAATTTGATTTAATTTTGAAAAGGCTGTTCCCATCTTAGACGGGTCCAAGATGAAATGTCATGAAAGGTTTACAGCTCAGAAATTACCTTTTTCATAGTGGATGAGCTGACACAGTGGCAGAGATGTTTTAAAGGGGTATCCCAGCTTCTTTGAGGACAGGAGGATTATATGAGCCACATCGACTACCTAGTCCCCAATAGTTTCAGCCATCAGTATCAGTTTAAATCTGCAATATATTTAAAATATTATCACCACTTTACGTCATAAAGCCTTTTCCAATGGGGACAGATTGCATGTTACTTTGTGATACTGGTGGTTCAGTACAATAGTTTATTGAATCTGAATTAGCATGATGAAATACCAAATAGTGTCGGCAGCAGTAGACATGCAACTCCACTGGTTTGGGAGGTAAAATTACTGTTTTTGTCAATGTGGATTTGAAGAGAATGGCTTTAGCTCCCTGTTTAAAGAGTCTGACAGAAAGCATGGATATTATTTCTTAAGATGACTGAATGCATTTAACAGCTGACCACATCAGTTGATTCTGTGACTTCTGTGCCAGTACTGCTCTGAACTGAGGATGAGCCAAACACCAAGCAGGACAAGTAACTCATATAGGCCCCATTTCAAAGAAAACAAACTACCTCTTTATTAATGGCTGCACCTCTCTCAAGGGAGATTGTAGAATGTCGCATATTTAGAGAAGATAGCGATAGCAGATTAGATTAATCGTCCAGTCATAGTGTGACATAGGACTGAACTTGGCCATACCACTATGTCACAAACAGAGTGTCCCCATACAGGTGCTGGTCTAATATAAAGTCTGGATGCTGATCAGTTCTTTTTAACGGGTTCGGTTATCGAATGCTAACAGCAGGGGGATGAACCTCATAATGTAGAGTGACCAGACATTCCCAATTTCTGGGACAGTCTCCCTTCTGGATGACCTGTTCCCTCGGTAAAGCCCCCAAATTGTCCCTGATATTAGCGTTATATGAATGAGCAAAAAAAAAATTGTTCAATGCAGACTACAATTATTATGGTAGCCAGTTGCGGTGCTATTGACATTACAGAAAGACCAGTTTAAATATGTTTAGATATTAATAAATATGTCAAAATAAATGAAACCATAATTGTCCCATAATTTTCTTCATTTCATCTTGATAACCGAGCTGTAAATGTCCCCAGATTTCATTTCACCAAAGGTAAGACATAGGCCTACCTTTAATGCTAGCATTATAGCTATGCATTAGCCAGCCGCTATATAATGCGTAACCAATCCCTAAAGGACTAGGTAGCTGTGTATACTTTGACCTGTTTCCCCTAGGATGCCATCAAACTCAAATCGACGACACAGTCTTGCCATCTAGCTATCATTTTGTGGTGCTACAACTGTCAAATAAAACAGTGCCTGCACTATCTATAATTTCAGGTCCATCATAGCCAGGCTCTGTCTGCAACCCAGCTGAAAAGATGGTTGTCTTTGAAGAAGGATGGAACCATTGTGTGTGGCCACTGTACACGTAAAGCTTTGGAGACATCTGCTCTTGCATGAAATGTCCTGAACTATCATGCGCCGCTTGTTGTAAATTTGACGTCCACTGTACTTCCGCCGTCCGCTACGACGTCAATATATCACTCGAGTGGAACATGACGTCACATGCAAAGGGTCAGTTAAGTTTTTATTTTACTTGGCTTTATTTGACTTTTCTAATATCCACTTAAACTTTTCCCTACCAGAGAATACTTTTTTTTTACCACTGTTTCTTTACTATTGGTTTCAGTATATACAGTCTCTCGTCAAAGTCAGCATTGGCAAGTAGTCATTGTTGGTTGACAAAATAAAGACGTCTGCTGTAAAAAAAGGTCTGCATTTAAGTCTTTTGCTGGAGTATGTTGAATGCACCAACAAAGAAACCTTCCAATCTTTAGCAAGGAATTGACATACAGAAAGAAAATGAGCTCAGAAGGGAATACATACAAAATGACTTTCTAAATACACACAGGCATTTCACAGCTGAAATCACTTGAACTCTAATCAGGACTAAAACAAATGACCATACTCGTTAAATTCATGACCTGCAAGAAGGCAGCAGCTGAAACAATATCCATATTTGCCCACTTTTAAGCAGATTTTAAATATATCTGAGAAAATTTGCATTTATTTTAATTAATCTAACATTACTAAGTAAATCAGAACATTTATTTCTACAAATAAAGTATGTTATTATTAACTCATAGGGACAAGAACTGTTCATTTAAATGAAAAAAACTAAATCTGCCTCCATAACACAAATGTTCTGTTTTAAAAAAAAAAAAAAAAAAAAAAAAAAAAACAGAAGAAAAGGTAAACTGACAAGAAAATATGTGAGTTTACATTCTTTTAGTTAGCCTATTGAACATGTTTCTCACTACTACAGTGCTGAAATGTTACTGGTTTCCTATGTTAAACTGCAACTGTGAGTATAAGACAACTACATACACCCAGGAAAACAAACTAAACTGCCTGGTTAAGTAATTAGTTTTGAATGGTAAATTCTGGTAGAAAGTGCTAATTGCTTAAGATCTTAAATGGCCCATTTCCCATTATATCATGATGGGATCCTTGACTCTTACTGATACTGGTTAACAAGAGTTTGGATAACAGGTTGTTTCATACAAAAAGGGTTAATATTTACATGCATTTTAGTTGCACAGTTATCTTGGCTACAGTTTAACTATCAGGTTGTTAAATATACAATAAAGTTAAAGCGCTAATTCTCAATGTGCCCTGTAGAATAATTAGCATACACAATTCACATAACTGCCCCTATAAGTGTGCAGCTCTATCAGTGCACCTCCAGCAGCTAACTTACCTCTTGCCTGGCTCTTTGGCACTGGTTTGTCCCAACCCGCCGTTCCCTGAACCCTGACAGTCATGATAGATCCACTACTTTGAAACACAATTTCTTCTCCAGCAACTTCGAACCCCTCTTCAGCTGGTTTCAATGTTCAAGGTTTTACGTATCAGCTTTCACTTGAAAGCCTGCCGAATCCAGAGTAGTACTGGCATCTACTGAGTGGATGCAGCAACTCGACTTCAATGGGAGTGCATAACGCTCCGGCCTCTGCAGCATTCAATGACAGTGGGAAACATGAGTCTCTAGTGATGTCAATAGTAATGACAGTTAACCCAAGAGATAAAAATGTAATCATGTAGTTGTAAGTCAAGTCACAGCACATATATAATATTATAAGCTGCTGCAGCAGAATAAGGGAGAATGTGTGGATGTTAAGCGGGATTACTGTACTGCAAATGAACACATCTTAGTTGCATTTCTCTGTGATTTTATATGTATGTTTTGAATCCTGTCAGATCAGCAGTGCCCTGATAATGTTCAGATTCCATTGTGTCCTTCACAGAGTTGAGGCAATCAGTGCCAGGCGCACCAAAGCAGCCTTGCAAACACAACTGAGACTGCACTTTATTTTAAAATAAGGACATCCCTTGTTTTCTTTTCTCTCAGTGATCGTAAAATAAATTTAAATGTTGTTGCTGACTGAACAGCATTTTCTCAGAAGCACTGAAACAATATGTATGTCAGATTTTTTTCCCCCATTTTTTTAGTGTTAGGTATATTCTGAATGGTATACTGAGTACCTGTACATTGCTGCCACAACAGTGGAATTTTCCATTCTATCTGTCTATCTTCCTCCATGAAGCTCACCTTCATTGTGTAGCAAATCAGCTATTCAAACTTATCTTATTTTCAATCTGCTCATTGTCCTGTGGCCATCACATTCAGGGAAGTTAGTTACAGCCCCAAACTTTTCGATATTAATAACCATGGTCACAAGAACAAGATGTTTGGAGAAGACATTTCTCCATTTTAGGTTAAGACTCAGACTTAGACAGAGTACTAGTACGACAAAGCTGTTAGATAGCAAAAAAATAAATACAAATATTAATACATTTATAAATTGATGAGTTAAACTGAAGAACCCTGGTATACTAATTAATGACAATAGTCTTCTGGTGGGTATCAAAACATTTTCCTTTGCCATTTTTGAAGAATTCAGCTATTTTCTTGCATTAAACTTGGATCTGCATCATGTCGGGTTTTGATGTGTTTTGTTTTTGTAACTGCAAATAGATGAAGAAAATATTTTATATATGATACAAAAAATAGCTTCTCAATAGCCTTTTAACAGCATTGTAAAGGTTGTAAATAAAGTCAACTGTTTAGCTTTCACATTGATCTAACAAAATAATGTTTCTGTGACCTCTGAGAGAGAGATCTTATGGATGAACTTAATTCATCTATAAAATATGTTATGCTTGAGAGATTATATTACTTTCTGTGTACAGCAAAATATACATGTATGTGTTTATCCCTTTTTATCTTTTTAAATGTATCTGCTGCAATAAAACATCTGTTCAGCATTCATTCAGAACACATTTTATCGTGTTATTTCATTAGATTAAATCAAGACTCATTCAATCTTAATTTACTTTTTGACTCCGTACTTTTTAGGAACCTTTCTGCTTCCAGATGCCTGTCTCTACATCACTGTTTCATATCAGGCCAGTGTATCGTATTGTATAAATATGATTGAGATCAATAGAATCTGTCATTTACGGTGCTGACTATTTGACTAAAAGGAGAAAAACTGAAATCAAATGTGTTTGTGTGCATAAACACTACTTCCCGAAGGAGAAACACTGATTAAAAACCTGAACATGATATTGTCTTTGTAAGATACTAACCAGCATCTTACAAAGTAACACAGGGTTATTTCATGTTTACTTTTCTATCTCTGGTGCGCACCGTCCTTTAAACTGTATGCTGCTGCAACCATGCAAATTTCACTACTGTTGGCTCCTCAGATAACTGGAAGACTTTCATGGACTATATTAGAACTAGGCTTTTCTTAAAGGCACCACAGATGAAATGGACCCAGACAACTATGCATCCTCATGGCCAATCATAATGCACTAATATTTCCCTTTTTCATTTTTTTCTTGTACTGCCCGCTTATGTTGAGCTGTTTAGCTAGAAATTTAAGACCGAAAGATAGTATTTCTTTATATTGATTTTGTTTTCGTATGTCCGAGCCCTGTGCTCTGTTTGACAATGATATCTGTGTTTCATTCAAACAGTTTTTTGTTTTTGTTTTGTGTCTACCAGATACCTCTGTGAATCTTGTTAAACAGCTCCCTCTTCTGTCGCCATGGAGACAAGACGCTTGTAGCATTAACGCCACTGAAGCTGTTCCGTCCATTTTGTTAACTTAGCTAGCCGGCTAACGTTATCTTATTGACCGTGTAGCAGAGATGGATGACGGTGACGAGCCGGGTCTAGTCCTCTCGCACAACACTTCTTCGGGCTCCAAGTCGAGCGGGGACAAGATGTTTTCCCTGAAGAAGTGGAACGCTGTAGCTATGTGGAGCTGGGACGTTGAATGCGACACTTGTGCTATTTGTCGGGTACAAGTCATGGGTGAGTAAGAGAACCTGTCCGTATTAGACAGGTAGCTTAGCGCTAGCTCCGGCTAATGCAGCTAATGTTGCCAATAATACTCGGAAGTCCCGGCGATTTTGACGATTTTAACGAGTTCTTTTTGATTTGCAGACGCTTGCCTTCGTTGCCAGGCGGAGAATAAACAAGAGGACTGTGTTGGTAAGACCGTGTCAGCAGTCATTAACATGTTTATTAGCAGGTTAATCCAACAAGCTAGCATTAGCTAGGTAGTCGGGAGACATGACAGAAACCCATCGAGCTAGATAAAAACAGAGGAATTCATGCTTTTTTACAATTTCGTGATGAGTCTAATGAAAGGCATCCACGTGATTATGACATTTATTTATTTTTTACTTTTAAATTAGCAATTGCAAAGCAGTTATACTTATAACTAAACCACGGCGATTAATTCAACTGGAAAAGCACACATATTATAATAATTACAACTTTATTTGAGGGACGACATTCGTATCATACATTTACTGGTTTCATCTTCTCAGTAATGTCTACCAGGCAAATACCCATTCATTATCTCTCTCGCTGTGTTGGTGATTTTGTCTTTCAGTCGTATGGGGAGAGTGCAACCACTCCTTCCATAACTGCTGCATGTCCCTGTGGGTGAAGCAGAACAATCGCTGTCCCCTGTGCCAACAGGACTGGGTGGTGCAAAGAATCGGCAAATAAGCTCCACATTCGCTGGACTATTCGCCTACAGGTGGTGACAGACTTGACAGTGATCATTGCAACGCCCTGTGTACAGTCCCCCAACATCGACATCTACTTAAGATGCATGTTCCTGTCACCCTGGTATCAAAGGAGGCCGATGGACTAAAGTTAAGCTGCACATAGGGACTGCTCATTAATATGACTGAAGGGATGGTGGGTCGTGAAGCTACGGATGAAATGACTTGCAGTGTTTGTTGGTTTTACATTATTGTTGGTCGTCTTGTCCGGCACATATTGAATATGTGACTATCTTTTAAAAAATAAAAGTTTGTGAATAGCTGTAAAGTGAAATTTATTTAAATGTATACTAGGTGAAAATGTGGGAAAGTGCACTTCTGTAGTTTTCCAACCAAGATAGACGGGTTTCAAACACATACTTACTCATGGAAACCATAAAACATCCAAAAAGTATTTAAATCTGGCACTGAGTTTTTTCCAAAACTAAAACTTGTTATCCTGTCCCATATACCGTTGTTGGTTTTTAATTAGACTTCTGTAACTAATTATTTTTCAGTCAAGTATTAATTTTATGGTGTAATATAACAATCTTAACATGTCATAAAATCAGCGATTGTGTTTTAGCCATCTTGCAGAGAGGTCAGCAGATGTGATCCTCTCCTGAATATCATCCCTGAAGCTGACTGACTGTAAACACCAGAACTTCTTAAGCATGGCAGTGACTAGCATGAACTCACCATACTGCCATAATTACTTTGGCTGCCAGCTGGCATGCTGGCATGCTGGCATGCTAACCACTTTTCCTCAGGCACCTGTTATTCCTATGGTGGTGCTGGCCTTGTTCCACTTTCAAGCTTAACCTCCTTGTTGTTTGTAGCTGGTTCAGAACACTCGTTATATAGAGGATTTTAACCAACTAAAGTACATTGAACACGTGCATCCAAATTCATAAACAATCAAATGGGATATGATTTAGATTTGTAGTGTCACAACATAAATTAACATGAGTCGCATCCACTCACTGACTAGACTGATTGACTTAGACGTGAGCTAATCACTTCGATGGGTGCTGCTTTGACCTTCTAACGTGCAAGTGAACAATCTGTAGTGCTCCCCAGCAAATTCCACATCAGTGAGAGGTTGTAATGTATTAATATTGTGTAATTTTCATCATCAATCTGTTATTTGTTCTGTGAAACCTTCAGACTTAATTTGTTATTATTTCAACATACAGTGTATCTTTATGGAAAAACAAAGTCCATTTACATTAATACTTTTATAAAGCTTATAATATTGCAGTGTTGCCATGTGAATGAGGTGATATAATGGCCTTCATGGTAAACTTGCCCGAATATGCAATGTATTTTAAACTTTGTTCTCTAAGGAGGGTTCTGCAGAACCTTGTCAGGCTGCCAGGAGGGATATCTAAAACATTATTTATAGGTGGAAGTGGCAGTATAAGTTATTTTAAAATCAGAAGAAATGTTGTCAATATAAAGTGTGTTTAATGTCAGATTAGATTAGACAGATACTTTATTTATCCAGAGGGGTATATACATAACCATCTTTTCATACCAGCTAGAACACATTCTAGATTTCATATATTAGCAAGAAGGGGACTTTGATTTGAAGACTGTATTTGAATAGCTCATTTGCTAGTTTTAACCAATTACGTTCTTCATTCAAACTTCAGACTTTTACAGACAATTTTGGAATTTTGTGAGGACTCAACATCATTTCCTCATATTCCCCCACCTGTTGGAATAGATAGCATATTTCGTGCTGACCCACTGTTTAATAGGCAAGTGTCTTATTTCGATGACCTTGTGCTACCAACCAATGAGTCATTTATGGAGAAAATTCAAGCCAAGTGGAACACAAACTGCAGACCACTTTTTCTGACTGATTCTGGGTTGAAGCCCAGGATACTGAGAATTCATCCTCCTTTTGTGCTAGACTGACTCTCATTCCGTTCAAAGTACTCCACAGAATTCATTATAGCAAGGCTAGATTATCCTGAATTTAACCAGATAGGGTTCATGATAAATGTAATGGATGTTCAGTTTCACCCTGTGATTTGACACTCGTTTTGGTCGTGTCCTACATATCATGACTTTAGAATTTATTCTTTAAGGTAAACTCTGACATGTTGCAGGGTCCAACTTTCACCTTCCCACTATAAAGCCATCTTTGGTAGATAACCAGAGACAAATGTCAAGATAAAAGTCCAAATTAATACAATATCCTTTACTTCCATTATCACACAGACCACACAATGCTGTGTCCTTTCTGAAGTTGGAGAAAATAAAAAAAAAATCTATTAGATGCTCCTTGGATCATTTCTACTTAAACTTAACCATTTTCTGACAGCTGCCTCCCAATGAAATGATCTAAGAAAAGTTAATATCCTCTAATTTTCCTGTGGGAACTGTGCCCCTGCTATGGGATGTACATGTAACCTTTTTGCACATTAGTCCCTAGTTAATATATGAAATGTTACCCAGTGGCTTGCTTGTATATGTGATTTATCTATCTATATTATTATTATTACAGTAGTAGTATTACCGTCATATTTATTTATGTAATTTCTATCATTCCCTTTATTGATGGACTTTTTGAAAAAAAAAATGACTCATGAAGAAGATCAGTCACACCCATAATTAAACCATTAAATTGGGACACTTAGTTGCACACTGCTCATGTTAAACACACATGGCTTCTTTGTCTCTTAACAAGTTATAATCGGCCATAACTCATTAAGAATGGGATCTACCACCACCTCATCCCAATTACTGTACACAGGAACTTAGCTTCTAAAAATAGACCAGGCCAAAGCCTCTTAAGTTCAAACCTCATAAGTTGCTTTCCCTGTGTGCCGTCTACGAATAAATGTGCAAAGACACTTAGCTACCCACAAATCCCTGAGGACAGTGAGGTCTCTAAAGCTCAAAAAGGCGTGGTACTAGAGCACCGCGCAGGTGCTTGAGGTGCTCAGTTGTATCTGGAACCTACAGATGGCTGAATTCTAGTGTTTTTACTATATTAGCCGCCTGTCGGTATGCCACAGGACATGGTGGACCTGTTGGGACTGGACAACTTGGTGGCCAACACAGCCTACCTAAAGGCTCAGCAGATAGATCACAATGACCTCAAAAAGCAGAGACTCTCACTGACGCTGCCAAGCATAAAGAACACTTCTGCTCTGCAGGAGTCAGTGGGGAAGGAGTACGAGTCACTTTGTGAGAAGCAGCCCATTGGAAAGAAGTTGTTCCAGCAGTTTCTCCTGACCTCCAATCCACAGTATGTAGCTGCTGCTGAGTTCCTGGAGGAGGTGAAGATCTGGAGCTTTGCTGACGGGGACACCAAAGAAAAGGCCAGGCAGAGCATCCTTGCTAAGTTCTGTCAGCCGGAGTCAAAAAGCTTCCTCTCCTACCTCACAGGGGTGGAAGCTGAAATGTGCAAGACTTTGTCAGATAAGAACTTTGATGAAGTGACAGTTAACCAGATCGGAGTAGCCACGATGGACTTCCTGAAGGGAAAACCTTTCTCGGAGTACATGCAAAGTCCCTTTTTCAACAGGTTTCTGCAGTGGAAGGAGTACGAGAAGCAGAAGATCACTGACAAATACTTCTATGAGTTCAGGATTTTGGGAAGAGGTGGCTTTGGTGAGGTAGGTGCCAAAAGTCTGAACATCTGAATTAACAATCTACTAAACTAACTAACTACGAAATCTCAGATTTCCTGATGGATATTTAAAGTTGTTATTTGTGTGTTTTGAAAGAAGAAATATCGCTCTTTCAGCATTTAAGGATTTTTTTTCTACAGTCTTTAATTACTCTACACCTAAAGCAAAATTTTGCTTTTGCATCAGTAGCTTAACAAGTCACCCAACAACTTTGATCATACATGTGCTGTAGGAGTTATTTATATCCTCTAAGTGTTAACTGGGTCACTGTCAAAAGTAGTAGAGACATTAGAATGACAGACAACAAACTAAAGGACAAACAACTGGTTGTTAATTCGATGGTAATGTTGCTGTGTCTGGCAGGTGTGTGCGGTGCAGGTGAAACACACAGGCCAGATGTACGCCTGCAAGAAGCTTGATAAGAGACATCTGAAGAAGAAAGCCAGCGAGCGACTGGCCCTGCTCGAGAAGCAGATCCTGGAAAAGGTCAACAGCCTCTTCATCGTAAATCTGGCCTACGCCTACGACAACAGGACCCACCTGTGTCTGGTAATGGACTTGATGTCTGGAGGAGACCTCAAGTTTCATATCTATGAGTTAGGGGAGAGGGGTATCCGAATGGAGCGTGTTATTTACTACACAGCCCAGATAACCACAGGCATCCTCCACCTGCACTCTATGGACATTGTGTACCGTGATATGAAGCCAGAGAACGTTTTGCTAGACGGTAAAGGACAGTGTCGGCTGTCGGATCTCGGACTGGCCGTGGAGCTGCCAAAGTGCGAAATGATCTGCCAGAGGGTTAGTAGTTTGACCTTTACCTAGGCTGACCTACACTGCAACTGTCACGCACAATTCTGTTACAGCTACAAAATATCTGGTTTACTGTCCTCCTTGGCAAATATTTAGTAACAGCCAATATAAAAATATCTCACAACAGGACTGGATAGGTTGTTTCTTTTGATAGAACTGCTGTGTTCAGAGATTCCTTCTTTTAGGATGTGAGATGTTTCACCTATATATGTTATTGCATGGGCATTTTAGCATTTAAACTACATTTTTTCTAGTGCTACGTCCATTATTGTCAATGGTCCTTCCACTGACAGGATGGTTAAAAGATGTAATGTTTTTAGACAGCCTTGAGTTGATTCGATGGCAGTCGGGACTTTAACAGATTTCTCTCTTATGTTTTGTTCCCTTTTGAATGCAATTATGGGTGGATCTCTGAAAGGTTTCTTGCTAGACTGAGTTAATCTGAGTCTGAGACTGAGTTTGAAGGATATGGCAACGTTTTATAATAATTTCTTTGATGTTTTTGGTTTTAGGGGTTAATGTAGTGCAATAACTGGGGGCCGGCTTATAGGTTTGGAGAGCCTTGTCATTTCCAGACGAGACTTACTGCTTTTCAAACTGGCTTTTATCAGGTGATCTTCCTGAATTCCTGTTTCTTTCCCCTGACACATAACACAAGAGAGCATGCATATCCTCATCTAACCTGAACTAATCTCATTAAAAGGTGCCTGGCCTCATTCTTGAAGAAATATATGGACGACTGACCAGAGGCTGTTAGCCACAGCTGGATAATCTTTGCTTTACTCATAGCAGATGTGACTTTCACATGTCTGAAAGAGGCAGAGGGCTCCACTCACTGCCCTGATGAAGTGAGCATGAAGTGATGAAGTGAGCATTATTTGCTGCATGTTCTATTTTTAGGCATTTCGCATTTAGCAGGCGCTAAAACACTCCGATACAGATAAATTCAATAAGATTTGAATGCTGAATTCTTCTTCAAAGAAGATGTTATAGAATTCACTGAAAAAAACTGCATCAAGCTGAAGGAAACACATAGAATCTAGTAATATAGCACATAGCTGATGATCTTATGTGAGTATAAGAGGATTCGTGAGCAGGCTGGTGAATTGTTCATCCAGGTAGGAGTGGACAACTGGAGGAGGCCATGATGACTGGGGCAGATGTAGTTAATGGAGCTCCACAGGTCTGATACACAGCACTCCAGACCAGAGACCCTCACAAGAAAATGGCGGGGGAGGGGAGAGGAAGGGAGAGAGGGAGACACAGAGGTTAGTAATAGAAAATAAGTTATAAGCTAATAGAGGACAGGAGCCAAAGAAGAGAGATTAGAGGACATGTCCTCAGTGCATCTGTTGGCTAAGTCCAGCCGTAACTATAGGCTTTGTCAAAAAGGAAAGTCTTAAGCCTGACCTTAAACGTAGAGACTGTGTCTGCCTCCTGAACCCAATCTGGGAGCTGGTTCCACAGGAGAGGAGCCTGATAGCTGAAGGCTCTACCTCCCATTCTACTTTTAGAAACTCTAGGAACCACAAGTAGACCTGCACTTAGAGATCGTAGTGATCTGTTGGGACAGTATGGTTCTATGAGGTCTTTGACATATGGTGGAGCTAGGCCTTTCAAGGCCTTGTATGTAAAGAGGAGGATTTTAAATTCAATTCTATATCTTAAAGGGAGCCAATGAAGAGACGCTAAAACTGGAGTCAGTCTGTCAGTGCTCTTGCTGCAGCGTTTTGAATCAGTTGGAGGCTTTTTAAAGAGCTATTTGGAGTCAGACAGTAAGGAGTTACAATAATCCAGCCTGGAAGACACAAATGCATGAACTAGTTTTTCCGCATCACTCTGAGAAAGCACGTTCCTAATTTTGATGATATTACGAAGGTGAAAGAAAGCAGTCCTACACAAGGAAAAAATAAATAAATAGAAAAAAGTATTGTTTCAGGATTTCCCAAAATAATAAGGAAACATTTAATATAAATTTATAATAATAATTTTCACAATTTTTATGGCTCCACATTATGTTTGTGGGGTGTTCCTCAATCTGTCCGTCAATTACATTTTTGTGATCTCAGGAACCTTTCTTTAAATTTGCATAAACATGCACCCAAAGATAAACTGATCAAAACTTCTCATACAGGAGATGGAGGACGTCAAAGGTCACTGTAGCCACATAAAAAACATATTTGCTCATATCATCACAAATCACATTCTAATCTTGTGATTATGTTGTAAATCCAAAAGGTCAAAGGTCAACTTTATTGTGGTATCCTGCAAAAATGAGAAAGCTTTACTTCTTTTTCTCAGTCAGTCTGCAATGGCAAAGATGAAACCTGTAAAAAATATTGGAGACGGAGATCAGACGTTGACAGTCTTCTTTCTTTCACTCTGTCCATTAGGCTGGTACGATAGGCTACATGGCTCCTGAGCTCCTCAAGCAGGAGCACTATCGCACGTCTGTGGACTGGTGGGCTCTGGGCTGCAGCATTTACGAGATGGTGGCCGCCCGTCTGCCTTTTAAAGACTTCAGGGAAAAGGTACAGAACGACGAGGTGACCCGTCGCACTCTGGAGGACGAGTGCAAGTTTCAACACAAACGCTTTGACGCTCCCACCAGAGATATTATCAGCCGATTTCTCAAGAGGAAGGTCAGCCAACGCCTGGGGTGCCGGTGAGAATAAAACTGTAAACTTTGTCACATGATGTAGGTGTCAAATATATCACTTATATATCCTGAGTATTAGGAGACCCTTGTGTAACAGGCCCAGGAGTCCAAACTAGTGGTTTTGTCGTATAAATCTAGGGTGTACAAGACACAACTATTAAGCTGCAATTAAAAATAAAAATTAAAAATAACAAAAATGACAACACATTGTAGGTTTGCTACACAACTGATCTTTCTGTTTATGGTGTACAGTAATAGAAAGTTCCATTGTCGAGTTATTTAAATGTAAACCACATATCGGACTGACATGTACAACATACTATATAATATTCTAGTCCAGACGATAATATCCACAGTAACCACAGGTTCGAGATGTTGGAAAAGTGATTTCAGGTGAATACTGATGAAGCCCTTCAACTACAAAGGGTTGTTACATTCATGAGAAAAACAAATTAACATCTTGATGTGCAAGTGCAATGCATTCTGATTTCCTTTTGATCACTTTCAAATCTCTTTATAGAGAAGTCTATTGTTGATTCTGTGAATATTTTCTCAGAGTAGGGGACTATCCTGGGGAGCATTTTCAGCTTGAGACCTTGCAATGAAGTTCTTCCAAAGGAAATGTAGTTGCAAACTTCTCACTATTCAAATTTATGTTAAGACGGATGTTAAACATACAGCCTGGGGGCCAAAGCCGGCCCACCAGAGGGTCCAGTTTAGCCTGTGGGATGAAATTGCAATTGCAATGAAGTTTTTTGCTGCTGTTTCTAATTTTTCCACTGGGAGTCACAGAGTTACATACACAACACAACTCTGAGAGGCAGAACTAAACAGCAGATGGCAGCAATGTGCCAAAATTGCGCTTAATTTCCATTAAGAAATGTGAGGTTGTTCAGGAAACGTTTCTGTAAAAAGATAGTTCATTATATTATATATAACATTCATAATGTACTTGTACTTATTTGCTCTATTTATAGGTTGTTATTCTATTATGCTAGTGGTCCAACCCCCCTATAGATCAAATTGAGCTGAATGGGGGCCCTTGAACTACAATGAGTTTGACACCCATCATTCTACCCTGTCACATACTCACAGTGTAGAACGATGGAAGGTGGTGGAGCTATGTTGTATTTTCTAAGAGGAAAAGTAAGAATGTAAGTAATATTAGGAGCACAAGGGAGGTCAACGTTGGATAATGTATTGAGTTTGTTCTATTCTTGATGCTATTCTATGTCTGTACCTAGTTAAAGATAAGATCTAGTTCTCTTACTGCAACCCTCTTAGGTAAGGTGTTAAGCAACAAAGCTTTCATTAAATTGTATTCTCTCTGACAATTATCTAAAACAGGAAACAGTGTCAAACCATTTAACCCTATTGGCTAATTAAATCATTTCACCTTCTTCTCAATGTGCCTTCTGCAGTTATGACCCCCGAAGCCACGTCTTTTTCAAGAGTATCAACTTCCATCGCCTGGAGGCGGGGCTGTTAGAGCCCCCCTGGGTGCCAAAGCTCAACGTGGTCTATGCCAAAGACACAAACGAGCTGAAGGATATCACCGATGTGAAGGACGTCCAGTTTGATGCCAAGGACGAGAAATTCTTCAGGGAGTTCAGCACGGGTGCAGTCTCCATCCAGTGGCAGAAGGAGATCATTGACAGTGGAGTATTTGACGAGCTGAACGACATCAAACTGAACGGAAATCACTTCAAATCCAGAACGTGTGCCATTTTGTAAGCGTGTTATCATCTAGCAAACATTCAGAGACTGGGTTGTACTACTACAAAATGAACAAATAATCATTCAATAATTCTGTAAGTGCCTGGTTGTAATACTAAAATAAGACCTTTTGTTTCAACAACAGCTAGGTTTTTCCTTTCCCTCAGTGAGGAAGCACCATCCTGGAAGTGTGTGTACAGTATCATGCTGCCAAATATAATTGCACATTTGTCACAAAACAAAACCACAGTATTTACGCCTGGATGGAAACACATGCTGACAATGTGCTGCAAGTGCTGCTTTCTACTTTGCCCTTTATTCCTGGTGAGACAGCAGATCCCAGAGCATTCATAGTTTCCATTACATCACTGCCATTTTGGCAGGCAGTTGTTTACATGTGTTTGTAAACAAGCTGTATAATGGCTGTGTGTGTGTGTGTGTGTGTGTGTGTGTGTGTGCGCGTGTGTCAGTGACCAGCAGCTCTACTATTATTATCATCGGTATTTGCAGCAGTGTTTCCTATAATGACTGAAGTGTCACACCAAATACCATGAAGGCTCTTGTGAGAGGATTATCTCACGCAGCCTCGTGTGAAGCGTCTCAGTAGCAGATGTTCACCGCTAAGTGCCGCCAGACACCCACCGAGAACACCGTGCTCCAACCTCCCGCAGCACTCCTCATCATCCCCATTATCCTGACTGCGCTGCTCCGGTATTTACAAGCACTGGATGACTCGTTCACTCCTTTTTAACAAGGGATGCAGGGAGACAAACTGTTGTTCACATATAGTCTTTTCCTCCGGAAAATAACATACTAACATAGATTTTGTTTGGCACTGCCAATCCCCTGTCTAACCCCCCAAATCACCCTTTGTTTACAAGCATATTTAGTGCACAGCAACAAAAAAACAACAACACAGACTGTTTATATAGCTTTCACACATTGCGGATCCACAGTTTTTCTATTGCTCATAAATCCACGTCCTCTTGTTCTCAACTAAGGGTTAAGGTGCTCTGATTACAGACGCTACTGTGGCTTCTGCTTGAGATATTCTTTTTTGAACATTTCAGGTGTTTTGCCTATATTTGGTAGCAATCAAAGAGATTACATAAAATGAAAAGAGTGGAGGTCTGACATCTACACAGGGATAAGGCTGGACTCAAACCAGGGATTACATATTTTCTGCTTGACATGTTTAAGCTACCGAGATATGCTCCAGCTTCGTAATTCTGATTCAAATGACCAATTTTGCAATTTTAAGAGAAGAAGCACTCTTAAAAGAGCTGCCAAACGGTGCCAATGATCTTTTTTTTTTTTTTTTATTGCACAAGTGTACTTTTATAAAGATTATTTTCTCAAATTTTATGAGACATGTTTTAGCTTGTAAGGATCTTGTAAACTGTTTTTGTGATGTCTTCTTGGAATGTTTGTCGCATTTTTTTTTTTTTTTTTTTTTTTTTTTTTTACCGTACTGAACTTTTTTTCTTTTTTTTTACAAAACAGCTTTGGTATAATAAAGCAATTCCCTTTACTATTGATTTGTGCTAACACACGAGTCAAAGCGATGACATTTGAAGTTAGAGGTTAACACTTCCTGTGTGGTGCAGTTATTTTGATTATCCTCTCATTGCTCATCTCAAGGCAAAGATATCATCGTTCTATCATCCATCCAAAGAGGCAGGAACCTGCCTGCATCTTCAAAACATAAGTGCAGTGCATCGTTATTACAACATCCTCTCAATATTTGGTTGAGAGTGTTTCACCCGTCGCTAAATGTAACCACTCCAAACCCTCAGACGTGTTTGGGTAATGAGGGACACATAAACATGTGCTGTGCTAATTCCTGCGAGGGGGCGACAAAACAGGGCTGAGAAGTGGTTCCATTCACGCTTGACTGTCATGAGATTAGAGGGTGGTTCAGATGGAAATCCAAGACGCAACCTGATCATCAACGACCGCAAAGGCAGAGTGGGGAGTCCACCGTGGACGACGTGACGACAAGACAAACTCGGCAGAAGGTCTCCAGGAACATGTTTTTACCAGGCGCGTACAAGCTGCTGCCAGGGTTTAGTTCCCCACGGCCTGTAATCCTGCAGCATGAACAACTCTGCAACACACACAAGAACACTGCACTCATTATCACACATCTGGACTCATGCACTTCAGATACACACGTGCATGTGCATTAATGCATTGTCACAAGCTTGTGTTAACACTGATTGTGCAGGAAAAGATGCACACTAACCACACAGAACACTTTCTCACACACAGAGACCAGCACACACCACACACATACACACACACAATCTTATTACTTCTGTGGAAGCAGGCGTGGGGTTTTAGAGATCAAAGCAGGACAGGGTGTAATTTGGTATCTGCGTTTGTTACATGCCCATGCTCTGGATTCACATCAAAGGCATGTGCCACACTTCAGTTCTGCCCTGGCATCTTCAGGATGGTATCACACCACTGATATTACCGCTTTTCCCCTCTTTGGCTGTGAGCAGGGTCCACATTTGTGCATACATGAGTGTGTATGTGTGTTTAAAAGTCATAAACAAGTAAATTGCACTAACTGGAGTCTATATGTGCACTTGTGTGTGTGTCTGTATTTAGTATAGGTGAGAAAGTGGTTGAGACAGAGAGGCCATTGTCTGCTGAGGGAAAGTGAGCGCCAGCCATGTGGGAGAGTGAAGTAGGAAGAGGGTTGCTGCTCGCTGTCTCATACTCAAGGCTAAATGAGAGCTTTATTTTTTAGGTTTAACATCTATTTTTGCAAGGGCTGAATTATTTTCTCTTGAAATTATTCACGCCGTTTCTTAAAAAAAAAAAAAAAAAATGATTACCACATCTGAACCTATAGAGCCTCATTGTACTGAGCCACCAGGGTGATCCCACCACCAATGTTTCATTTTTGGTCTGCGTTCAGTTTTCTAAGCTTCATTGCTGGAATTCTTAACATTTCCACAAATAAGTGAATTCCTGCACGGCGGTCCAACAGAAACACAGCGTGTGTGTGCATGATGTTCTTCCCCACTGAGGCCCAATGGGTAGTTTCCATGGCGCTCAGACCTCAGACCCACCTCCACTGCCAGGGGCTGGACAACGTCATGGACAGATCCCTGTCACACACGCATGCACACACACACACACAGTAGGAAGCAGTCCCGCACTCATAACTCTCGTCATATCTCTGCAACATGTTAAATCCCTTTACAGCAAAAATCATCTGTCAGTGTCATTTAATCTGCCAGCTGGTCCAAACAATAGCACAACATTTTCCGAACTCATGCCTTGAACCATGACAGCACGACATGAGAATTATATAGTTGCACAGACTGATTGCAGTGGAAATTATATTACATTATATGTATATTTATTAATGTATTACTGTTACTAGGTCGAAGAAAATATCCCAAGTTGGATTTCTTTGTCATACATTTTGCAGAGAATGAACAACTCTCCCATGGGCCCTGGGGTCTCAGAGGCTTAAGGTTTACTCCATATTAGTGCGTTGTACAGCAAATTGATTTATTGGAGGATTGCTGGGGAATAGCAATGATTTGTTACAGCCCAGGTGTTTTACAAATGCCTAATTCATACAGTACACATTCCTAATTAAAGTTAGACGATCTAATAGGTCTCAATTAGAAGTCAATATGGATTTTGGTCTCTGTTTCAGCCATTTATTCAGTAGTTTTACTGAACTCTCTCACTTATTTATAAAGTGCTTTCAGCTGCTTCAATCATTTACTCTTTGCTTTTCTCTGGGGCTGCACCAAACTTTTTAAACTGTTATTATCCTGCTTCTTGACTTTCACAGTGCACCCATTTCTACAACCGAAGCTCCACCACATCTCTGCTGTCACCTGTCACTAGGAATAAAGTTCTCCCTCCTAAGTAGAAAATCCCTAGGAAACAGCTTTAAGTTCAAAAAGTTATAGCAT
The DNA here is from genome assembly GCF_022458985.1 of Mugil cephalus. Classification (NCBI taxonomy): domain Eukaryota; kingdom Metazoa; phylum Chordata; class Actinopteri; order Mugiliformes; family Mugilidae; genus Mugil; species Mugil cephalus. The sequence goes on from NC_061778.1 coordinate 26,134,983, forward strand.
CCTGAAACCGGAGTTGGCCCGACTGCGAGGCTTTCTGAAGTCCCTCGTTCCTCTGCTACAAAGTGATTGAAGATCAGCACATCAAACGAAGGGAGAAGGATATAATGATACAGAATACTGCATCAGGAAAGCACTTTACAACTTCTCATCTTGAACAGTGCCGGGAAAAAAACAGTTGTGGTGCATGTGTTAATGTACTTTAATTAGAGTACACCATGCTGCCTCTGGGGTCACTGACCGAGCGGGTTTTGGCATCTTTGTGTGCACAGCTCCGCCTGCTTGTGTGTGACTAAGAGAAGTGGGTACAAAAGCAATCGATTCCACAGCATGGATGGCAGCAGCACAAAAACAGAAATCTAATCTGTGAGGTGGTATTAGTTTCTAAGAGTGTGTATCCAGTTTGATTTAATTAGCTGGTACTTATTGCATTCTTTGTTAGCAGTGTAATATGACTGACAGTTGGCGCGGCAGGCAGTCTGGACACAGTCCAAATCTATCTCTGCTGTTTGTGTGTGTGTGTGTGTGTGTGTGTGTGTGTGTGTGTGTGTGTGTGTGTGTGTGTGTGTGTTCCCAACTCTGTAACCCACCTCTTCCAGTCGGTCAAGTATCATTGGTGTGTGGGTGTCACAATATTCCCTCCCCTCCATTCATCTCGGGACATCTGGGATGTGTTGATGCTACTAATGGACCAAAGTGGTATCTGTTAAATGATGATCTGTGGTTTCTATTGAAATCTGTATATATAAGTACATAGTTAAGACTGTAAAAAGACAGCTCAGCTACTCCTCATACTATGACCAAACTGTGTGGAATGCCCTCACAGGTACTCCTCCTACAGTGACTCATCTGGCCCACGTATGCTAACAGGAAGAGGAGGAAGACATATATTGAGATTTTTGGCAAAAGGTTGAGACTCATGAAATCATGAACCCTGTCCCATTTCCAGTTAATAAGTATGGAGATGTCAAATGTGCAGGCAAAATCTGCAGTGTTTTGTTGAAGATTTATTTTTAAATGGGTCACATGGTTTTGTGATTTTTTTTTATTTATTTATTTTTTATGTATATTTTATGCTCCATCATACTGATCATACTGATTGTTGGTGTTGGTGCTTTAATTGATCAATTTGTCATACATCATTTAATATTTTAGCCAGTTACTCTAAAGTGCTTCTGCTGTCTTTTGTTTTTAACCTGAAGTATGTTAGGGTGAGTTCTCCTCACCTGATCAGACCCGTCTCTGGGAATGTGACCTCACACTTGAGAGAGCAGGTCTTTTCAGGCAAAAATAATTAATTTGGTAAATTGTGTAAATAAACTGTAAAATTTCAGTGTCACTTTAACATTAGGTACTGTAGTCCAATGAAACGAAGCTAAAGCTAATTTATTTTATATCCGAATAAGCACGAAACTCTGTGTGCTTATGAGAGTAAGATTGATAATGTAAAAAAAATTGAATGTTCCCACATGAAAACATAGTTATGAACCCTCTCTGGACACTGAGGTATTTCATCTTGTTTTGACAGATAGGCTAATTTAGGGAGCACTACTCTAGGCTCTTTCTTGTCACAGGCCGTCTCTTGGCATTTAAAATCAAGCCGAGCTCAAGTTGCCAGTTCACTAACGGCAGCCATAACTTCTGTTGAGAATGCTTTCAGTGGTAACACGCCTCAAATCTAAAAACTCCTCACTGTAACCTTATCTCTCTTATTTTTATCTTTAGTCAATGACGTTTGGTACTCGCATGTACTGTGGATTAAAGGACTGGCCTTTATCTCGTGATGATCAGTGAGATGTGGTCTGTGGCTCCCACGTACAAATGCACACACAAATATGCCAGTATATATACATGCACACACTCCCCGCAGATGTTTCTTGACATGGTCTGCTGTGACTCCAGCACAGTTGTTTATCCGTGCATGCACGGTTAACTCTGCATGCCCTGCACAACAGAATTCTGCTGCACTTTTCCACTGGAACTATTTTCCACTCACACAGTAATGTGAACCACCACAGAAATATCCTTCAGTACTCCTAAAATGGCTGCGACCACTGCTTTTTCTTGGTTGTTCTGAATCGAAATGATCATTGCAATACTGGCAGATGTAAAATGAACCTGGAAAAAAATATTTAGATTGGATGCTGCTGTGCTTGCAAACAAACAAACACATATGGCTATCGCTGCATTATCAGTCGTGTCATGGCAGGTGGGTTACACGTAGAATACAAATCAACATTTAGTAATGTTGCCATGAGTGCTAATGAAGCTTGGCAAAATTTAAGTCAGGGAAAGTGTATATAATTTCAATACAATTCAATTCAATTTTATTTACATAGCGCTAATAACAATACAAATTGCTCTCTTAACAGGAAGAAACCCGGAAACCTGATCTTATGTGACAGTTTGTGAGTATAACAGGAATTTTGGGCAGGTTGGTGAATTGTTCATCCAGGTAGGAGTGGACAACTGGAGGAGGCCATGAAGACTGGGGCAGATGTAGTTTATGGAGCTCCACAGGTCTGATACACAGCACTCCAGACCATAACATGTCTTCATATTTGTCAAATTAACAGCTACCTGTGAAGATTCTCAGTTATCCATGGTGTCTAAAACGAAGCTAAAACAAAGGCAACTGGATGTTTCGCCATTCACCCCAGTGACTATACTCCTTTTTTAGTTTTGGTCCTTTTTTAAAAAAAAAAAAAAGAAACTCACCAAGCTCATCAGATCAACTCATCCAAGAGACCACGTGTAAAACGTCTTCAAGAAAACTCAAACAAGGCCTGTTGCCTTTGTTTGAGCTTTGTTTTATAATTCTCCATCCTAATTAGACCTCTACTCGGTTGGATGCTGCTGCGGTGTAAATGACCTGATTTCACAACAAAACTGTGTTTTAACAAGGACCTAGCAGGGCTAGAAAAGTTAACAAAGAGAGTCAAGGGTGTCCTGAGAAAAGTGTGTGCACGCCTGAAATCACCATATGTGGCTCAACTCGAGGCACGTAGGTCATTTATTCAATCATCTTGCTGAAATTAAAGTTAAAGAACAGTTTGTTTTTTTGGTTAGCTTAAGTAATTGCAAGAACAGAACTTCATCCAAGCTATAAATAAACGCCTGGTTCAACATATTTATTTGTAGTATGTATTTTATAGTCAGACAGTAAAATGAATGCCCTTACTGTCAACAAGTCTTTGACTTATCACACTTCCCATAGCTTAGTACTGATAGATTGTTAGCAAACTTACAGGTGCACTCTGTTTCAGTTTCCACATTAGTGGAGCTGAGCAGAAGTACAAAAATAAAATGTGGCATAAAATGGGGTTTTCTCTGAGTCACATGAAAGTGGAAATTTCATGGATTATTACAATATAAACAGTTCTTAAAACTAAGGTGAGACAAAGACAAACAAATTTAATTTGCTTTAAAAGTCATATCACTTCCCCTCTCTTTGGAAACAGACTTGCACAATTTGTTTTTCTTACATGTCTCAGCCTGGTTATTATTTTTGTAATATTTATTGTTTGTTTGTTTGTTTCTGTTATTAAGTTTTTCTTTAAAACTTGAAAATAAAATACTAAAAAAAAAAATAAAAAAATCATCTCACTTTCAGCTGCTCTCCTCACATTTCTCTCGTAATCTCTGCTGCTTCGTATTCCGCAGTCACTCCTGTAGGTGAGATTTTTTTCAAACAGCTGCTGTGGGTCACATGCTTTGCTAGATTGTTAACACATAATAAGCAGGACCACTCTTGAAAACATCAAAGACCCTCCTTTATTCATTCAGTGTGATGTCCCCTGTGCTGCTGCTTTGAACACATACAGTATACCATTAGTATGGCTGGTGTGAGGGGATGGAGCATTTCTTGGAAGATGTGTGAATATTGCACATGTTGCAAATGCAGTACGCGCTTATACAGCCACACATACTCACACACACACACACACACACACACACACACACACACACACACACACACACACACATACAGCCAAGGCCCTGGCATGTCTGAAAAGAACCCTTTGATGGTGTGGCCCTCGCTCCTCATTTGCCGTTTGAGTTGGCATTGGCAGAGTTCTCCCGTGGTCCCCTGGCCCTTGCACACACACACAGCCATGAAAGCTTTGTGGAGCCTGTAGGGAGTCAAACTGCTCTCACCTGTTGTCTCTGGCAGCCTAAGAGGAGACGATTAGCGCCCAGCACTGACAATATGCTCTTTGTCCCGCTCTTACTCTCACTCTCCCTCTCTGCCATCTCATACTTGCAGTCTGTCGCTTCTGCCGCTGCTCATTTCTCCCTCTGCCCGGCCTTCTGTCTTCCCCTGTTCCTTCCTCTCAGTAACTCTTTGTCTACGTCTCCATCGAGCTCGTGTACTATTTCTGTCCGCCTCCCTCATTCTCCTGCTCTCTGTGTCTCTATCCATCTCTAATGCCCCTGTGACCATGAGAGCAGCGTGTGGAAAACAGTTGAGCACTTTATCACAGATCATCGCTGTAATCCCCTGCAAATACACTTCGTGAGGGCGCTGCACACATGTCCTGCTGCAGAGGTCTCATCACGGGACCGGTGACAATTCCTGCTGACAGATTTAACTCGTTTCGCTTTTGCACTGATATCAAGACATAAAGGTTAAATGTTTCAAACATTATGGATGCACAGTGTAAGAAATACACATGTTCTGCTTTGAATGCATTAGCATGCATTAGTGAGGCCCAGCCATCCTTTACTGGCATCTGTGTGTAAGAGGCTGTGTCCCTCACACCAGCAAGGGCGCACAAGCTGCAAACAGCCCTTAGTGTGACATTTCCACTGGCTGGGTCATGGATGTACAAAGTGGCCTTTGTGATGTGGGAAGAACTCTGTGAGTCGAACTGGTGTTCCACGGGACATTAAAAACGTAGTGGACTAAGCTGAGTGGGTGGGTCAGGTGCAGATAAAGATTCTATCAGCTCAGTATCAGTTGTACTTTAATGGTGTAAAACTCCCCCCAAAAGATCAAATACAAAATTGGATTTAGTTTGGTAATGTATTTTTATTATTGTATATAATAACAGCACTAATCTAACATGATTTTTCCTTTGCGAAAAAACAAGATTCATCTTTCACTTTAGAGGACAATAACAAGGCTGCACCAACAATTACCATTTAACTGTATTCAGAGGGGTTAGCACTGATGCCTCCCAGCAAGAAGCTCAGGCCTTTCTGGGTGGAGTTTGCATGTTCTCCCTGTGTCCAAATGGGTTTTCTCCAGGTACTCCGGCTTCCTCCCACCTCCAAACATATGCTCGTTAGGCTGATTGGTGACTCTAAATTGACCCTAGGTGTGAGTGTGAATGGTTGTTTGTCTCTGTGTTAGCCCTGTGATAGGCTGGCGACCTGTCCAGGGTGTACCCCGCCCCTCGCCCAATGACAGCTGGGATAGGGTCCAGAAACCCCCGCGAACCTAGTGAGGATTAAGCGGTAGAAGATGAGATGAGATGAGATGAGATGAGATGAGATGAGATGAGATGAGATGAGATGAGATGTATTCAGCGCTCATTCCAAGGACCCAAATGCAGGACATGCATCCAAATATTTTTGTGATGAAAAGTAATATTTATTTAATCTTTGGGACATTTGGTTGTGGCAGGCATGCTAAGGTGAATGCAGGTAGTTAGCAGGTTAAGCTGGCTGGCCGTGAGTAGGTGAAGCGACGCTGAGAGAGTGAGCTGGAGAGATGGTAGTTTACAATTGGCAAGTATACATCGGGAGAACATAGAGTGCTACATGTTGCAAAAAGTTGAGAATGAAAACAAGAAAAAAAATAATTCTCAGACATCTGTGATCAGTGAGTTATGGTGAGGAGTGGACCAGAGACCAGGCTGGATATACTGCTGGTCTTGATAGATGGAGGCTTCAGGTGTGCAGTCTAATTATAGAGCAGAAGATGGTTGGATTTGGATTTCCAAGAGACAAGACACATGAGGGAGGGAAAACGCCAGAATAGGGGAGTGAACATGCCAGAACCATGATGAGAGTACCATTGTTGTCTATGTACTGAAACAATATCACCGTATGAAATTGATGAAAAACAACCAAAACAACCCCAAAGAGAATCACTTGTGAAATTAAAATCATCAGTGGCTTCACTTGAAATGACCTGTATGTGGCACACAATGTGCAGTTTCAGCTCCAGTCCAAACCGCCTGTCACATACAACCTCCCCAGTGAGACGCACACAAGTCAGAACCATCATCAGAAGCTCGAACCCCAGTGAATTTTCTTGGAATTTTAATAGAAATAAACAGAAAAGAAACATCATTTGCACTAGCTACTTGAAAAATAAGAGAAATACCTGGAAAAATGAAAGACACTGAACGGGCAGTTGACGTAACTGTTACTGTGTATGGAATATGGTTTTGTTTTCTGAGTGACTTTAAGTATCAGTTTAAGAGGGAGCACAGAGTGAAGTTGCTGAAGACTCAGTTGAAATCAGTAAAAGCCATTAACGAGTAGGTGTCACTTGATCTGGAGTGTTGCTTCATGGTGAAACTGTATTAGTGACAGTTCAAGTGAAATGATGTTGGCCAAAAGGTTGGAGGCCATGTCTGACATTTAAAGTGGCAATCACTTGCACTTAGCACTGAAAGATAAGACAATGGTCATTTTTAGAATCTTTTGACAGTGGATTAGTCTGAAACATTTCAGGGATTAATGGAACGAGAAGGAACAGACACAGCGGGCTGTTAAATGAAAAGCTGCACACCTCAAACTTCTCAATGAGGTTATCACCACCATTCACTGTGCCCTGCTTGCAGAGGATCAGACCATAGTTATCCACAAACTGCTGGGGTTTCTGGTCTTCTTTCTGGCCGTCAGAAACTACCGGTTCCTAAATAAGCCAGGACTGAAGTCTGTGAGATAACCTCTTTAAAGGGGACACTTGAGATAAGTAGTCGAAAACCCAGCCTGTTACTCGGCATGATGAGCCATTTTCTTGAGCTATTGTTGGGCGTCTGTGACACCCAGTGTGTTTTAGGAGCACCCCTTGCTGGCCTTTTAGCAACATGAGTGTTGTATAGTGTGCTTATAGAATGAGTGCATGACAACACAAACTGGTGTAACAAAAATAAACAAAAAAAGAAGAACACTTAATTGTCACAAGATGGTCGTAGATCATTTGCTTCTCAAGTCAGTGGTCATAATGTTCTGGCAGATCAGTGAGTGCGCTAGCTGGTCAGCAGAAGTTAAAGAAAATAGCATCAAGTTTTTTAAATGTACTATATTTGCTTTACAGACTCACAATACTATCTTGTGTCTACCGTCTGTCTATGCATCTTCTTTTCCACAACACAAAAGCTACTATTACAATATGAAAATACATATAATATCCAGTAAATATTAACTGTAATAAAAATTCACTGAGAAACACAGGTTAACGTGCTATCCGAGTGTCTGTGTTTATCAGTAAAACCCAGAGGGAAGTCACATTTTATAGGCTGTTCATGTGTGTTAGCATAACTCTCTTATCACACCTGCTGAAAATGTGTTTCCGTTCACCTGACAGTGGGCAAACATGCACTTGTACAATGTACACACAACTGAACAATGACCTGACTGTGACTGGGAAGTTTAAGTTTGTGTATTTTTTGCAGATAGTCTGAAGTGATTCACAGAGAAATATGAAATACATTTATATGATTAAAATGAAAATAAAAAGCTAAACGTATGTGATAGATAAATACAGCTTTAGTCAACAGGATCACTTACTCAGCTCACAGCTCTCTTGTTTCTGTTGGCCCTGTCAAGCCTGCAGCACAGTGACTTGGTTTAAATTGGCACAGAAGAGCAGCTGGAGTACAAACACTACCTGTCAGTTCCTGGAGGCTCGTATCGTCCTGCTGCGATGCCGTCTCCAGCAAAAAGCGGTGGCAGTCTGAGCCCCTGCATGTCTTCTGTACTGGGCTGTTGCACATTGTCTGACAATGACAACAACTTATAGAATTTAAAATAATCTATAAAAAGCCTTTCAATGCTGGAACTTCTGATCAAGAAAATATGTCATGTTAAGTCATGTTATGTCATGAAAATAGTTGGGGAGCTACTACACAGTAAACTAATGTTTGTTTATGAATGAATGAGCATAAGAAAAGACTCCATGGGATTTCATGGATCTGACACAACTGATATTATTTATATTTTATTTTATTTTATGCATTAAACATAAAATGTAGTGTGATATATGATCTATATCAACTGCAGTCTTGTTAATGTGACATTAGTTCGGTTGTACACTAACAGTTGTACAGTCACATCGACCTTCATCAGACAGGCATATTGTTCTGTCTCTTTATCTAGTGTATGTGCTGTGTAGACTCCAGACAGTAGTAGCAGCTCACTACTCACTAACAAACTCCACTCCGGTGAGCTGTTAGGAAAACAGCCATCGTTGTGCTTTAAGGCTTCACTGATGGGCCATGACAGATTGAGTCCCCCCTATGGACCAGGGCCTCTCTGCTCCCAGACACGGTGGAGCTTTATGAGACATCAGTATGCCTCCCCATGGAACCGCGTCACCCAGCGTGACCTGAACCGCTCCAATCACCTGATTGGCCAAAAACCCTGCAGCCATGGGACAGGACTTTATCGGGTCGGGGAAACAGTTGCGACACGTGCTATAAATCAGCAAACCAGAACGATGACACCCAAGCAAGCTAAAACTCTCCCCTTGAAGAATATGCACCATAACTCACATGTGCTTAACCTGGAGAGGAACAGCTGTAGATCCAAAGGGGAGTGAACCTGAATTCAAGTGAAGCTGAAAAGTTTCATTACCTTATATGCACTTACTCAGCCTTTTATGACCGCAGTTCCTCCTCCGCAGTGTGAAAAATGTTGCATTCAGAATACATGGCTATCTATCAGAAATCCGCATGCAATATTAATGTTTTTCTCAACCCTGAAGACGCAAGGTTCTCCATCCAACAGCTGGGATAGATGAAGCATTCTTGTTAACAGGATTTATGCGTAGAAGTGAGTGCAATCAATATTTCAGCTCATCCCCCATCCAGTCGAGTTCGCTGCACTGACTGAAGCTTTGTAGGATCAAGAACACAGTAAAATATATTATTGAATGCTGACAGTCTAAGCTCTGGCTGATAGATGTCCAGCACAGTCACAGCACTCCCAATATCACATCACCACACTGATATGCACCATAATATAATATAATATAATATAATATAATATAATATAATATAATATAATATAATATAATATAATATAATATAATATAATATAATATAATACCAAAAAGGTACATCTTGTGGGCACTTAATGTAGGATCCAAAAGCGAATCATTCTCCTCATAACCACATGTCAAAATGACCAACGTAACAACAGAAATAAACAATTTCACTACAATAATTGGTATAATTTAGGGTGCGGTTCACAGGTGGGTGCTATCTCAGGTTCCATTCATGCGCCACCTTTTTGCTCAGTTTGGAATTGCAGGCAGTCATTGGCAGTCAGGTATTGCCAACATTGAGCTTCAAAATGCTCTTGAGGAGGTTTTGTCCATCTTTGTACACGGTCATGTGTGTACCTCACCACAGGCCTTCATGCTGTCATTGCATTTAGATTTCTTATGACAACAGTGAGCTGTTGAGGAGCTGCACACCTCCAACTTCTTAGTGGGTAATTACCACTGTATGAATGTATCCCTTGCAGTTTGAAATTCAACAAATCTGCAATGTTTGTAATTTACTTGCTGTCCCTTCCCCTAAAGCAAATGGAACAAATCTGGAGCTGCCGTCACTTATAGGTTGTTATACTGTTATCTTACCGGTCCGTCCCCACCTGAGATCAAATTGGGCTGAATGTGGCCTCCGAACTAGTATGAGTTTGACACCCCTGGTCTAGAAGATCCAAACTCATCTGTTATATTCATGTGTCTTAAACATAAGATACCAGAAGAATATATAACGTGAAAGCAAATCTTGTCCCTCAACTTCCTCCTGCACCAAGCAAACATGTACCAGTCTAATCTGTCAACAAAACCATGTCAAACTGATTTCAACAAACAAGATGACAAAAAAAAATATAAGGAATGGAGCGTTGCCTAGGGGAAGTAGAACCGCTATGATATGTCAGCTCTGTTCATGCCAGACCCTTACTACTTCCTACTACTTCCAGACAGTTATTCTGCTCCCCTGTTCTCCGTAGAGCTGATAATAACCTTATGATTTATGTAATCAGAAGCTTTTTATGTGCTCCTAGATGCATGTAAAGTTTATGTGAACTTTACATGCCTGTCCACCTCTGGATTGCCGAAATGAATCATGTCAGCAGGAAAAATCTGGGAAGTTTCAACCCGAGGAGACCGATGAGGAGGGGGGCAGGAAAGTTTACAAGCATGGGATGCATATTTAATCATTTATTATAATCTGATTATTCATGTTATACATATATATATATACCATGTATAATAGATCATATAGATTTGAGCATCCTTGCACCTCACCCTAACCCTAACCCTAACCCTAAACCACTATTAGCCTTGAAACTAATGTGTCACTAATTTTATGATGTGTATATTTTATTTGCACATGAAAAATGAATTGTATGGCAAAATTAAATCTCAGTGATGATGTTGATGGTACACATGAATTTCTTTACAAGGTTTGAAATTTTTTCAGGATCCAGTGGATCCGTAGAGTTACTGAACTGGGTGGCTACTGTATATTATGCTTGAAATTATTAATGTACTGGTTCAATATTTTGGGTAATAAGATGGGTAATAAGATCAAAATGTTAATGCTAGTCTCACATGCTAGTCTCATATATTTATGCAAAATATGATGTAATCCTGCAGCCAGCAGCCAGGCGGCTTATTTTAGAATGAATAAACATGATCGCAAATAAGGCCTACCCCAACATTTTCATTTATGTCTGTAAGGTAACACTTTTGTAACCATAAAAGCACATAGGCAAAAAAAGAGAAATAAAAATAGAAAAACAGAAAATCCAACTCAGACTAGTAAATAAAAAGTCAGAGACACGTATAGACTTGTGTACACAGCTTTCTGTACCAAACAGACAACATGAAATTCCTGACAAGTTTCACTGAAAACATTAAAAGCCTTGTTTGTTTTCTTCCTGCTTTTTCACCAACCATAGCTCTCACTCCTCCACATGTCAGATTCATTCAAGACTTTTTCTTTCATGCCCGCTGCACTGAGGAGGTTGTTATGAGTCAGAGTTACCAGCTTGAAACCCGAATGTCGGTGTTTTAGATCTTTATTATCTCTGAGATCAGTTTTCGAGCGTACAGTTTGGCATGGGGGCGCTTTATCTCACATCATCCACTGCGTCTCATCTCAGAGTTGGATGAGGGCATGGGGTGAACCAAGTTCTCATTTCTCTGCACACTGATATAATTACAAGCAAATGAACAGAAAAAGGGTTGGATAAAGACACCTCTGGTATTTGGGCACTCTGGGACATGTTTGCCCCAAAAGCTCACAGCATTGCTTCTCGGTGTCGTACTTCACGTATCTTTTATACTTGTGGCACCAATAGGTCACAAGTCACTGATGCCACAAGTACGAAAGATATGTAATGCAAGGTTGCTGGCAGTAGGTGGACTATAATACATTATTCAAAAACTGTACAGACTCAAAAAATGTGCAGAAAGCCAACTGAATAAAGGTTTTGTGTCATTTTATCTGGTTGGAAATCTAGTTCATCATCCAATCCTAGCTGTGACGGCCAATCATCCCCCACCGGCCAGGCATGAGTAATTATACACCATTTGATGTGAACTTATTCCACAAAAACACAAACACTGGAACAAGTCAAAATGGAAAGGGTTTGGCCAAATGTAAATGTGGTGTTTTTCCAGATTTCTGAAGTTCATTTCGGAGAGACGGAGGTGAGGTGAGATGGGATTAAAATAGCCAATAGGTTTTTGGGTTGATTACAAAAGAAACAGGATTTTTTATATGTCCTTTTCAGCTAACCGGGGTAGGTAGGTTGTGTCCGTTGGCGGCCGGTGAATGTGAGCTCTATGCTCTGACGGATAGGAGAATAAACTGCTTTATTACCTCTGCACAGGGCTGCCAATCATCATACTGCAGGTATCCATCACAACGGTGCAAAATGAACCAGGCCATAATGGATCAACCTGAACAGATATTCATTTGTATTATAACCTGCAGTGCTTTCAGTAATCCTTTTTTTATTTATTTTTTAATCAAAGTCCCTAACATACAACAGTCGTTGTAAACTCTTAACAATGCACTACTTTCCTTTTATCTCTCATCTTTTTCACCTTTTTTTCTGGAAGCTCAACCATTCCCTCACTGTTGTTCTCCTTGTCCTTCTGAAATGCCAGATGATCCTGTTTTATCACCAGAATCACATTAGAAAGAATCCTGGAGCCAACCCGTATCTGATGGTTTTGGTCATTGCCTTTTCTTGTCTTGATTCTCACTGTCGATAAGCATTAAAAACTATGTGCACCTTGCACATACGGTGCACAAATAGAGTCCAACGAAATGACCCAATCATATCTCAGAGTATTTATCTACTGGTGGATTTTTCTCAGGTGGATCTGTCAGCTGAGCAATAGATGCTTTGATTAACAGTAGGACTTTCCATTGATGTTGGCTTGAGTGGACCAGAAAAATACATTCCTCACCCTAAAAATAGTAGACTGACAAAATAATCTGTAATGAAAGCTACATATGAGCAACTAATCTCCATAAAAACATTCTGACTTTCAATCCACATTGCCTTTCCCAAATTTAGGAATTGATACATGTGAGCCTTTTAAGGAACTTGTTCAGTCAAAGATCAGCATTTGGTTGAGGGCCATCACAGATGTTCAGCCAGTCCTCCAACATTATAACATAGTGACATATTGTGTGTTGAAATTTTTGTGAAAGCAAAAGAAAAAACAATATACCAATGTTGCATTTGCAGGTCGTTGGCAAAATCTGTTCACCTAATTGTCTCCTTGAACAAGACTTATACAACTTAATTGCCATGTGTGGATATTTTAGGAGGTGAGAGTCTTTAACGCTCGGTTGAGCGACAGCGTAGGGGCTGGCCACGCTCACCTGTTCTGTTCACTAGATAAAGTTTTATAAGCTGTAAGAAAATGTCTTTATTAATGGCCTATAAATACTTCATTAAAGCTTTATGAAGAGATACGTTTAGACAGCCATTTTTGTTATTATTAAATAAAACTGCAGCTTAAAATCTTTATAATTAATTACTTTCAAATCGATTCAAGATTCAAGTCACATTTATTGTCACTTCCACAATATGTTCATGAAAACATACACAGAGGTGAAATACTGGACCCATATCTAGACCCACTGTGCTACACCTATGCAGACATATATGACACAGACATTCACCACTTCTGCTACTAATGCTACTACCATGGCCAGTCAGTGTTCTTTATATGTTTTTTAATCCTAGTAAACACGGATAAAATAATGCTAGTTATATATTGGTCACAACAACAAGTTTGGAATCTGTTACTATGTGGGTTAAATGGCTGATCTATCGACATTATCAGTAAAGCAATCATAAGTGAGAAGACTTAAATTTGAAATTGATACTAAACATCTTTTCAAAACACCAACAACTTCTATATTTTTTAAACTGCAACTTTTTTGCTATATGATAGTTGTAGTCTCTGAAGTATCCATGGAGGGTAGCATCACTCCTCAGAGGCCTGTGCTTGCCTCGCTGCAAAACTATTGGCACTGGGCGCAGTAAGGTGATCTACAGGCTAGCAACAGGCCATCAGTATCATCCAGGGTATCTGTGTCATATCTGACGTGTTCCTACCAACAAGCCAGATTCTCTCTTTATTTCCATTACTTCATCACAAAACCAAAGATGATAGACAAGCCCGGTCCAGACAGCCTGCCACTGGCCTCAGTTGAGTTTTGCAATTAAGTCTGTGTTTGTTCTCTGGCTACTTGATGTTTCCACGTGCCACCCAAATTTCATAACAGGGCTACATTATGCCACAGCATACCCTGCCAACACTTATCATATCAGCAAATGACGTGAGCGGGCCAGCCTCACATTCGCAGGCACGCTTAAACACAAACTGCAGCTCAGTCACTCACTCAGTCTGTCAGACGGCATCGGTCTGATCTTGCATAAAACAAAAACCTCGAAATCTTAGACAACTATCAGAACAAGGCAGAACTTTGTCTCGGCTGCCCCCCTATCCCTGCTAAACACACACACCCCGCCCGCTGACCCCCACCACCATATGCCAAAAATTATCATACAAGTTTCTCTTTGTATCCATATTTAAAACATGATGGAGAAGAATTGAGCCTTTATATGAGGGGGAGGCTGTGTGTTTATCCAGCAGCGCCAGCACCAGGAAACAAGAGAAAGCCCCCATTGCTGCTGGTGGAAGCAGGAAAGGGTCGGAGACTGCGTGGCTGGCGGGAGGAGAGGTGAATGGAGACAGGGAGAGAGAGAGAGAGAGAGAAGGAGAAAGAAAGTCTTTGAGTGACAGTAATTTAGGAACCTGCACTTTTTATGATTTCCCTGCTTTTGGGAAAACACACAGACTTGTGGGAGCTAATCAAAGCCGTCTTTTACCATCAAAAGGTGTGTGTGAGAGAGAGTGTTTGTTTCCATATCTGTCTATCTGTATGTACGTTGGAGATTTGCATGGGCAATATGAGACTATAGTGAAGCTCTGTTCATCTAGTACTGCTCTACAACTGTGACATTGCTCGATTCTCCTGTGTCTGGACTATAGACTGTATATAAATATACCTCCAACAGTTACAAAAAGATGATGGTTTATAACAGTGGTGCCTAGTCTGTTCCCAGCGGAGGGCCAAAATTGAATCCGGGCATATGCAAACCATGAAATATCAATTACATCAATAAACCAATAAAAATATTCATTATGCATGTGTCCATACAGTTCACTGATTAAAGCTCAAACCATGAGCAATATGGAACTGAATATGTTACAATATGTTAACAGAGATTCTGACACAAAGACGTAGTAACACTGTACCAGTAAGCAAACATTATGCTAATCGGTTAGCCTACTGTTCCATGGTAGCACACACGGGAAACAGAAAATAAAAACTAAAATATAAATGACAACTCCACCACAGTTAAACACCAGTCTGTTAACATACACACTAACTTTTATCACTTAAGTTGTCCAGTTATAGCAATAATTAGTTTTTCACAGTTCCTGATATCTGCCGCCGAATCTCCTGTTTTCCTCGGGTGCAGAATACCGCCATGATCGTAAAAAAGTGTGGGATATCGCTATACAAACTGTCGCACATGCATTGTCTGATCGGTGCTGTTTCCCAAACATGATGTAGGACTAATTCCATTTGTTTTTGCTGAAGCTTCTACAGTGATACAGTCTGTCAGGCCGTCGAGTGACAAAATCAGAATGTAACGGGCAGATACATGCGTCAAGCCAAGCCGATAAAATCCCGGGTTGATTGCCAGGTCGGTGACCCAGGCCGTTTGACATTTGACATTGAGTGAAAAACACAGAGCAACAAGGGCGACAAGTCCTCGTGCAGAGCTGCTTTCTCCTAAATAGTGATCAGTTGGTCTAAAGTTTATTAATTCCAGAGGTCATTGTGAAAATATTTGTGTAGTGAAATATTCAGGACAGGAAGAAAATGCCTTCCTGTCTGGCTTACTTTCGTCACTTCATTTTCTCTTCTTGTGCATTGGTTCATTATAAGTGATCTTTTGTTTGGCATGCATTGCCATACAAAGATAACACCAACAGGGGTACAACTAGTGCCAAAAACTATGCCTACAGAAGAGAATTGACAGTGCAACTTCAGCCAAGGGTCAGCTTGGTGTGGCATAGCCCTTTCATTGCTTTCATGGTTCTGAGTTATCGACAGCTCCCACCATGGCCAGATTAACTACCTAAAGGAATGGGGACAAGAATTTGCTGCTGTCTGCTCACCTCCCTCTTCACAAGACAGTTTTATTATGTGCCAAGCTGAAAGCTGCACTAGTAGATGAAATTATTAGTTTATTAAGTGGCAACAATTTCTATGAAGTAATACCTTTAGGGTTTTAACGCTTAATTTGTTAACTTTGGCATTGACACAACTTTTGGTTCTAGCACCAGATTTTCAGGGCATTTCTTGGACACAGAGAACAGACAAATGATGGAGGATCTGACATAAGTGATACTGTACTTCAGTGGTGAAAATTTATGACAAAATGCCCTAGAATCTGGAGCCCCTGCCTGCTTTTTTTAGTCTTGGCTCCCAAAGTACTGAGCTGTGTTCATTCAGCATAATTTAATTAACATATAATTGAAAACTTTTGGCCTCAGCTGCAGTGCCTTCGGCAGCGTCTACATGTCATCCTCAGAATATGTTGCTTATTTCTTCCTGCTACCTTTACTGCAATGCTATGTTAAGAAAATAAGATCCTCAACATGTTTTTAGTGTCATACAACTGAAAAATTCGGAAACTACGAGCCAGCAAATTATTGAGAAGGGAACAAAGTGCAGGAATGCAAGGTTTTTATAAATGGTCGTACTGACGGATCTGTGTTTTTGCCCGTGTCAAACACAGCCAGCACTGAATGGGCCTCCTCATGACCCTCTGGCCTCGGTTCCACACTCAGGCCGCTCAGGAAGGCCTGTGGCTTAGAGGCTTGAAACCACAACGACCTTCTCACTCCATTCAATTCATTTTTGGACTATGTTTTTTTTATTATTTCGAAATGAGACACTGGATAAATTACGTTGACTATGAAGGGCCCCCTTGTTCGCTAAGAATAATAAAGAAAGGATACCCTGGTGGAGAACTTAGCGGTAATTTTGCCCGTAAGTGTGTAAGAGTATGTCTGGGCTCAGGAGCTGCCTGAGCAAGGCAGAGCAGAGTGGAGAGAGACAGAGAGAGAGAGCAGGGGAGAGCCTGTCTCATTTCCTCCATGATGGATGAGCCTATTAGCTGTCTAGTGTTAGCGCAGGTTTAACCTTACAGCTTGTCTGCTGTTGCCTCGTGGCACACTACATGGGTGATTCCAGCCAGAAACTGCCAGGGATGAGATCAAATTTGGAAAATGTTTAAATCAAAATCAGTTCCAGCACACTGTCAACAATTATGCTGTATTAAATATCTACTTTTCACTCATCAGGTATTTACATGACAGGCCTTTATGTTCTGTATGTACATGCCCAAAAATAGCAAATAGCAAACAGCAGTGTGTATCACTGATAAATCAACTTACCAAGACTTAAATGGGAAAGTAGTTTTCATTTCTCAAAATGACGTCTAGTAATCTTCACTCGCACATATTATGTCTTAATTGTGATATGCAAAAATATTTCTTGAATCAATAAAAAAGAATGAGAACCTGTCAAATCATTGCCACAACTATTTGTTGAAGATTTCATTTATGATATTTATTCTGATCACATTGTAGAGCATGGCATTTGTGTTAATTTATTGGTTTGGCTTTTTAAAGATATCTAGCCATATGAATTTGAATTAAACCTCATCAATAACAATTCTTTGTAGTTTTATAAAACAAAGCAGCGTGGTTAGATTCCACAACCAAAAATAAAAGACTGTGCAGGATTTAGAGAAATCCATTGGCAGGGATTCAACATAGTATTAATGTGCTGTGTTTTCATTATTGTCTACTATAACTACCTACAAGTATTAAGTGCTGTTATCTTTAGCAGAATGGGCACTTCATAACTACATATACTATGCAGATCTTCTTCTACAGAGCCTGTTGCATTGAAGTCTGTGTATTATGATGGTGGACTAGTTTGTGAGTGCAATTCAGATTCATAAATGTGTAGATACCCACAACATCATTTTTTGATAACGTGCAAACAAAATGATTGAATCCAGTCAAAACATTTTGACACTGAATATAGAATATGTTAAATTATGTTGTCTGCAATAAATATAACTGAAGAAAAAAAAAGGAAGTCAAACCAAGTTTTTATTTTGAAAATCTTAAATGGTCGTGCAGCCAGTACTGCATATTCACTCTTTATCTTTTTCCGTCCCATGATGCAGATAAGGAAAAAGAAAACAAACTGATAGGAACAAATAGAGGAAGGATAGTCCTCCAGCAAACAAAAAAGAAAGCAAGAAGGAGGGAAAAAAACAGCAAAACGCATTAGCACAGCAGCTCAGTGAGACTTGGGGCACATTCCCGTGCACATTGCGGCAAATGCACAAATGCCAACACCCCTCCAAACACACGCACACACACACACACACAGTACAGCTCTCAACACTAATACATCGCATACATACACCCCTCTGATGTGGACTGGGTCCACCTGATTCCCTCATCCATCCACAGGTTATAAATAGGACTTGTTTGACGAGCCAGTGCTGAGGCTTACAGGGTGGGCAGATGGGGTGGGGGTGGAGTGGGGTGGGGTCAAAGATAGTTGATATCCCTGTGTCCTCCAACCACTCTATATAACCCCAACCCCCTCCACTGCTTTCTCTCACATGCAAGTATGCCTTAGCTTTCTTTCCTTCCTTCTCTCCCTCTGTCGGCCCACCATGTGTCCTCCCTCACTCACTCTCTGTAACATGTGTCACTTACACTCTCTCAGGCATGCACTCCATCTACTGCCATCTCTCTCTCTCTCTCTCTCTCTCTCTCTCTCTCTCTCCACCCAGCTGACAGCATGTAATTGAAATGGTCAAACACATGAAAACGTGACAAATGGCGAGCGGTATTTGTGCTTCATCATCATCATTGCACAGTGTCTCCCTCTTGCTCTCCCTTCAGCTGGAGCTCGGTTGACAGCTTGTGACTGAACTGCTTGGGCCTTTGGCAAATGGTGGGCGACTGAGAGCAGATTTGTGCTTCATCATCATAATTATAATGGACCCCCAAAATCTCTCCTCACCCCCTGAACGTATCTGCACACTTGGCTGGGAAACGGAATGAGTCAACATGTGTTAAAACATATATTACGAATCTCTGACCTGCACATGTTGTATTTCCCAACACCCTTCCACACACACACCACAGGGTCCCTGGGAAACGTGAGGCGCAGGTTAACATCATTAAAGACAATTAACTAGATTAAATGTGATTGATAGATGTGACCTATTTTACCTATTTAACATTAAACCTCATGTTGTGTGATCTCTGCTGAAGCGCTCTGAACAACCAAACTTCCTGGTGCCACGCTGGAGGAAGAAGAACACAGATAATAAGACGGTGATCAGGATAAGAAGAGAGGCTCCCTGCTGAGCTATGGACCTGGGTTAAATCACAAGCACTGTGCACTGATAAAAAGTGTTTGTTTGGGCTATTTGGTGTCAACCATATCAAGAGTCAAAATTACTAATAGCAATACAATATAATTTAAAATAAATATTTTAGCTTTTCTTGCATCCAATTGATGTTCTTAAGTTGGATAAATGTCTCAACTCTTTTGGGACGCTTTAACGTGTTACTTACAGTATTTCATAGTTCTCATCAGTATTTGCTGTTTAGTCATGTTTTTGATCTTTGTGCTGTTTTAGGAGCATGTGCGGCTCAGTCCTCTGAGTGATTGCTCAGAAAGCCTGAACTTAATAACTTTTGTGCTATTTGGGGTGATTTAAAAATGCACTCCCAACGCCGTTTGAGAAAATGAGCAGCATCAGCCTCTCTCTATTCACGGGTAATAAACCGAGAGCAAGCTTCCCTTTTTTATGCTGTGTTCCAACAATAGAACAAGTTGTCTACCAAAATTGACATCATTTACTCCTTACCCATGAGAACCACAAGACACCAAAGTGATCCGTATGCTCCACGAGTCCTGGTCTAAGCATGTAGAAAGGGACTATGTGGGAAATAAATGTGCTAGGTGTGTGTGAAGTTTGTCAGCGCCTTAGGACATAAACTTACCAATCACCCTTTGATGGAGCATATTTTTAACTGTAATAGATCATCTCATAAATATTGCATATAATCTCTAAATCAAGGCACTCTACTGCAACTCTATGGTTTGATCAGATTACTATTCTCAAGGTGAAGAGTGAACATCCATGCTCGACACATTTTCCATTTACTGATGTTAAACAAAATAACACTTTCCCATTATTACTAGATTGTAGTTTTTGCCATCTGATGCAAACCTTGATGATGGCAAAATCTTTAAATCACCTTTATTGTGTAAAGGTGAGGCAAACATGTTGGCTGATTAAATAAACATTTAACGCTCCCTATCCCTCTATCATTATCATTATTATTGTGCAGAGTTTCTGATGTGTCGTCTGTCACATGTTTATCACGTTGCACCGTCTAGTTATGTGCTGAAGTCTTTTTTTGATCGAGGTATCTGCTGAATCAGAATCCAAATAAAGACTACCGGTTGAAGGATCGTTCAGGTCTTTTTATTTGACAGCAGAGCACAAGACGCTGTGGGCAGAGTTAAATCATACCACCCTGCTGTTTTATTGTAGCTAACTCATGCTGATAATGATTTGATAACACGACACTAAAGACAATTACAGGCGCAGGAATGCTGGCAGGAAATGCAGCGTCTGGAATATCAACAACTGCTCCTTCTTGCCAAATGCATAATCAAGTTGTTTTGGTATCTCCAGCTATCTAAGGCAGCCATCTTTCAGCTATCCTAAGCAGCTATCTTATGTCTCTGTCCTTTCCGACATCAGTCAGGGACAGAACATTGAGCGGCAGACAACACTGGATACACTGATAGTGCAGGGGTCTTGTTTTCCCATGTGCGTTGCCAGGATGGGATGTATAAATAGGCACCAAGCTGTTTGTGTATGAGTGCAGGCTCAAGTTATGTGGCTATAGCTTGATAGGGGCCGTATGTGGCTACGGACCGCGGCTGGGCCGGAGCTATGGTGGGTCATGAGTGTCGGTGTCTTCACATGTCCTGAGATCTGAGAGGCCTCTCCCGGGAGGTGGTGACGGGCAGCAGAAGGGCACGGATTCAGAGTATTTTGGTGTTAATTGAGCTTATTGGTCCGCTATTCACAGCCTTGACGTGTGATTGATTTAAAGGGTAGTGTGAGGCCGCGACAGAGCTGACCTCTACGGTGGCGGCTCCTTAGATATGGTCTTAGGACTGCACAGCTGTGAGGAATAATCCTCTCGCTTCATTTTTTTTCAAAGAAGAGTGAGCAATCCACCCTCCTTCAGTATTTTATTAGTTTTCCGACAGTACAGAGGAGGCATAGGAGAAGGGAAAGAGAGGAGGGAGAAATGTGAGGTCCTGGCTGGGGGCCGGGACTTGAACCTGAGCACTTTGGAGGCTTTTCCACACTGGTGCACAAGTTCTGCTAATATGTATCACAACCAGCTAACAATAGAAGATTCTGTAACTACAATACTAGTCTTACTCTTTTCAGTCTCTTTTATGTGATTTCCTAAAAAACAATAATGCAACGTTTTAATTTTCCTTGGGTAATGTGCAAGAATTCTTAACTGAATTTACTCAGCTTGTCCACTCGCATTCCTGTGTTTGTGTAGTAAATATCTAGCTATATCCAGCAGGTAGTTGAAACAGGGACACGGCAAGTCTGACTCACTCCAAAAGGTAAATAATAACATAACCATATTTATCCTCAGTCTCACCCCAGATGTCTCTTTTGGCGTTTTTCTTTTTTCCTTTTCTCCATCCGCCTTGATTTCTTTGCTTTACCCTGTGCTTGCACCAACACACACCCATTGAATTGTTGCAGGTCAGATCATCATTTTAACAGCCCCCATTCCCCACAGCACCTTCATTTGTGTCTGAGAATCTGCTTCCTGCTTCTTATCAACCATCTGGCCCCTCTGATTTGTCTGAAGTCTCTAGGATGACGTTGGAGAAGAAGATGAAAAGATGTGTAGTACGGTGTATGTAAGTAAATTATTGAATGGGTGAGGAGAAGAATAAGGACACAAATAAGATGAAGTTGAGTCTGTGTGCTTGAGATCGAAACAAAATAAAATATGTATCATTATCCTTGATAATAAATTGTAAAAATAATAATTTTGGTCAACATATCTATCTGGGTGAGGTAAATAATCACTGCAACCGCACCCTTTGCCCCCGTCTCCAAATAAACCCCCTATCAAAATAAAGAAGTAAAAGACCTAATAACCGTTCTCGTTTTAATATAATATTTCCTAAAATTTCATGTAAGAAATACGTGTTTTATTTTGCACTCTTTAAGTGCAATTGGTAAAGCTGATTGACAGGCCTTGTCAAAATAAACAGCAACTGCGGGTGTTATTTCAAGTCAGATATGCTACTTGTTCCTTTAACCTTGCTCACTCCACCACCCCTCAGTCCATTTTTAGTCTTTCCATGCCGGTCTGGCTGTCAGCCTAAAGTCGGTCACTAGCTGCACTCCGACCCATAGTGAAATACAATCATTCCTAGCTCTTAGCAGCACAGGATGCTTTTGGACTATTCAGACTCAAGGAAGGAATAATATAACATCTTCTCCAGTTATACAACCTTGGCAAACAGGCACCGTCCCTCCTCCTGTCCTCCCGCAGAAATTTGAACAATTTAAATAACATAATATCATTGTTTGGGCTCACCTCCCCTAAAACCTTTATCTTGAAATATGTCTAAATCCTCTGACCTGACTTTCCCTCTGTGCAAAGGCTCAGCCATTAAAAACACCCCCCACCCCTCTCCTCTACGACTGTATGACCGTGCACTAGTACTGCTTCCAACTGCATTGCTCCCCAAGGACAGGAGAGTGGACGTGTGTGTGCCCAGAAACTTCAGCCTTTAAAAACAAAGCCAAGACATTTAACTGTTTGCAAAGTGAGCCACACAGCGCTAACTTTCCTGTGCAAACACACACATACTGCATGTAGACGTACATAAATACACCATCGGTTTATTTCATGTGTTTGACACAGTGAAGACTATAATCCATCTGTCTTGAACTCTCTTTATTCTGGCCTTTTTTATTTTTCTCAGCTAATGCAAATGTTCAGGAGACTGTTGATGTTTTCACAAATCCCTTTCAAACCAACATTTATTTTAGAATATCACTTAAAAGAATCACTCTTGCTGACTCTTCACATTCAGAACATATTCACAGAGAAAACTCTCATGATCTCTCAAGTATGGATAAACATCCTGTAGCTGAACCATAGTGAGAGTTCTTCACAGAATCTTGTGTTTTCTCCCAATTAGGACGTTGTTTCAATATGTTTTCATCATCAGAGCTGTTGCAGAGATGTGTTTTTGCATTTGAATCTATTTTTGGATTTGTCCTTTTTTTTGTTGATGATTCAGCTGCAGAATTGAAACTCAATAGATGCCTTTCCCACAGGGGCCATTTTGAACTTGGGTTGCAGTGAGAAAGTTCAGAGTTCAGAGCAAGGCCCACTTTTCTCTACCAACTGTCTAACCATTATTTCAAAGGAATTTCTTTTTATTATTATTATTGTCTTATAGACTTATTTTCCTGATTGCTCTGTAAAACGCCATCTTCTTGGATCACATTTGTCCCGTTTGTTATGTTTGCTTCCATATGGATGTTACACTTCATTAGTTTCCTTATGTTAATCTATACAAATCTTTAATGGAGAGACGGAATTAAGAAGCAGTTAAATGTAGATTTTGCTGCACTGTTGCACATGTAATCAAGACGTTTTTTTTATGTCATATACTACATCTGGGGCATTTCATCAAATTCTAGCATCACCACTTTGAAGGCTAGTTGCAGAAATATTTCAGACTGGGACTGCTGGTTCCATTACATAAGATTAAACACAGTTACAGATCTTTTGTCTTTTTTCATCTCCAAATGTATGTTTCCCTGTGGATTCATTGACAGTCACTGCAGCAACTGCTGTGGATGCAGCAACAGAGGCAGGTTAGGTAGTTTGAGGGTAATTTTAAAACCAGGCAACTAATGTCTAAGCAAAACTTTGACAAAGTCCGTTTCAAA
Source organism: Mugil cephalus (assembly GCF_022458985.1). NCBI lineage: Eukaryota > Metazoa > Chordata > Actinopteri > Mugiliformes > Mugilidae > Mugil > Mugil cephalus. The sequence continues at coordinate 26,158,923 of NC_061778.1, forward strand.
CCCTTGTGGTATTCATGTCCTCCAAAAAAAAGCATTTCTCAAGTCATGATATGTATCCTTAAATTTTCAGTTATGGTGGGTTCTGGGTTTTCCTCATAATTTGAGGAAAATATTGATCTTCCCAATGCTTTTGCATTTTCTGCATTAAGTTACTGAATCATTGTCTCCCTAAACATTTAGCCTCTGTGACTTCTTGACAGTGTTGTCCAGCAGTGGTGTTTTCCCAACTTACTACTTCCCATGTCATATGCTGCATATGATCTTGTGAGTTTGTGGTTACGACATGGGAAGATGTGCTCAGAAAATGCTTGCCGGTCACGTGGTAACACGGACTGTAAGTCACGAGAACAAAGCTGCTAGGCATCTGCTTGAGTCTAGAAGCCGTTAAGGTTACAAGCTTTCAACACGGGTTACTCAAAGTAGGAAATGTAAAGGCTAATGGAAAGATGAGGCTGTTGGCCTTTTTTCTATGTACTATAAATCTATGAAGGAACCTGTGTACAAATATATCAAATTACCATTTATCTTTTCTGAAAACAGGTCACAACTCATGAACTCTGACTTTGCCAAGAATTTCCAGTTATGAGACAGTGAATATGCAGGAGGGGGCCGTTCATATGGACTGTTCTTGTGAACACAGTAAACATGACCCCGTGTGAAGGTGGCTAACCAGGGGAATGAGTGGCAGCTGTGCAGACAGGTGACTCTGAGGTGACTGTTAAAGAGGAAGAGAATCTGAAGACATTTGTTGTGCATTGTAGGAGGGACAAGGTTTAAAATTCTGGAAAATTAGACCTCGGACTTAAATAAATAATCAGTCACAGGTCAAGCTAGAGAGAACGGTTATCTCAATTTGAAGCGTAACCACTTCAACATAATACCCAAACTTAAACATGTCAAGGCTTCTACCTAAACTTAACCAGTGTTAATCTCATGTCTGAACCCAACCTTTCAGCCTGGCAAGCCATTCACATACTACTCATAACGTGGGTGGAGTCATAATGATGTGAACTGCTCATGTACTTCAGGGAAGGCCCCTCTTACTCTAAACAAGGGACAGCAGAAAATATATCCTATTTATATGAACCTTCGTCTGGCAACTTGTCCAAACTCTTTTTAGCAGCCACTGTCCTTGAAAAAGAGTCGCTGCTAAAATGCTGCACGCAGCCAGCTGGTAGCTAAGACAGAAAATGTCTCAATTCAGCCAGTAGCCTAGCTTTTCCATGATCAATGTTTGGTTTACATGAATTCCACACGTATGTGTTGAACGCTTGTTTTATAAATACTGACAGTGTGGGATGGATGTTAAGTTGAAAACAGATGCAGGAAATAGTCATGAGTGTGCAGCGTGCCTATAATGTGTTTATATTATAAAGTATATACTGTGGGTTGACTCAGGACATTTTCCCGAAAAAAGAAACAACACATGTTGCTCTAAAGTGATATTTTAAGAAAAATATTGATGACAAATATACAGTATATCACCTAATGCTTTGTATGTACACCAATCAGCCACATTCACATAAAACCACATACCAGCGAAGTAAATAACACTAATGTTACAATGTCATGTTCCTGAGATTTATTTGGATGTTACTTTGAGAGCTACCACCACCTGGACATTGTTGCAGACCAAGTGCACCCCCATGCCACATAGCGATGGAGTTTTTCCTTGCATCCTGATACCACAAGTTTCCCAGCTAAACGACACACAATCACCCAGACATTGAGTGATTTGAAATAAAATGTGATGCACCTGCTTCCACTGCTCTGTGGTCCAGGTCTAATATTCATGTATGCATTTGAAGTGTGTGTGACAGGAGTCACAGAGGGCACCCTGACCTGTCTGCTGCTAAGCAACCCCATAGCAACAGACTACGATGCACCGTGTATTCTGACACCGTTTTATCAGAACCTGGACAAACCTTTTCAGCAATTTGAACTTGTTTGTTGGTTTGGACCACATGGGCCAGTATTTGCTCACTACGTACATCAAATACTGCCAGTGACCCTGTCATCGGTTCATACGGCTCCTTCCTTGGGCTACTTTTGATGGATACTGACCACTGCAGACCAGCAACACCCCACAAGAGCTGCAGTTTGGGAGACACTCTGACCTAGTTGTCTAACCATCACAATTTGGCCCTAGTGAAAGTCACTCAAATCCTTACAATTACCCATATTTCCTCCTTCGAAATGTTTACTTGCTGCTTTATACCCTTGATAATCAGTTTTATTGATTTTTCCAACAACTGCGGCCAGGTGAACATAATGTTATAGCTGATAAACATATTTAGCACCAAAGAATTAATATACAAGTAGCCACATCTTGGCTGCATTTAATCCACAAATACATTTCAAAAGAGTTGAAAGCTTCCAACTGTGAAACATCTAAATTATCCTCTTGTTTAATTCCAGTACTGCTAACATTTTGAGAATATGGCAGCAGCACCATTCATGCTACCTGTAAAGCACATTATCTCATTTCAAAACAGTGGAGGATGAGGAACACAGATGGACCGAGGTGATGAATCAGGCCCATTCTCTAAGTCACCTAATAGCAGTACATAAAATTGCGTAACAGCAAATCTGAGACGTCTTGTGCACACTGTCTTCTCGTTACAGCAAATAACCATTTTAAACTGAGGATCTGGAAAGAAGTGAATGGCGTTGCTTAAACAGACATCATAACCCGGCAGCTGTGAATAGAAAAACTCTTTTCCTTGTCTTGCGTGTCTGTTAACTCGCCTAGTGCTGCACAAATTACAGATTATCACGACACAATATGAACAAAGAGATAATTACATGATCCGAGCCTTAACAATCCACCATTATACTCCCTGTCAAAGGCAATACACCGCTCCAGATGTATTGCTTTATGTGTGAGGTGTCTCTTATTACACCCATAACAATCTCAGACAGCCTGTGTCTCTGGGATGGTAATGTCATGCCGGGCTGTGGCAAGGCTCTCCCATTGTTCTCCATGGGATGTTTATAGCTTTGTGCCTGATATATGATAACCAATAAGTAAGAAGTAGTAATTACAAGGCCCATACTCAACCGATTTGCCTGATGAATGCGTGAAATAAAAGATGGGGGGGTTCTTTGTGGAGGCTAGCTATTACAAAGACACACAGAGACCTGACATACGGCAGTATTATAAGCAGGAGAGCACTGGCAAGGGGGGGATAAATAGCCTATATCCATTTCCTCCACCAAATAGCAAAGTAAACAGCAATGACCTTCTTAAAACAAATTAGCAGCAAGCCAGAAAATGTCCAACTCAAAATTCTGCAAACAGAAACAGAAAAAGACATAGTCTTTCCCCATTCTCTATTCAGGTCAAAAAGGAAAACACAATTAGGTGAAATAAAAACACACTAAGAAAGCACAATGGTATCCTATTGTAGTGCCCAGGACACACAGCAGCAGCGGTTAGACCTTGTGGCTCCTAAACTAATCAGCAGCACAGTGCCATTTATTCTGTTATGGATGTCGCCCCAGGAACACAGGAGAGAATTTATAGTTACCCGAACTCAATATATTCCATTGTTAATTTGAAAGTCATCCCAGTAAGTGCTATTTCAGTCTTATTTTATTTGAAGTCTGCCAAAAGTTAGACGAGATGCTCCATAGAAACTTTGTGATTATTAAGTTACAACATTCAACATAAGGTTAGATTTGTCCACTAAGCTATAACTAATAATGTCCTAAGATATGATGTTAACAAGTGTGCTTTCAAGCTCAGGTCTGTGGATTGGCTGTGGAACTATGCAACATTTTTTGACTGGCTCGCTTGTTATGTGGAGAAATCAACACATGCATGCAGGGGTTGATAGATTTCAGTAATGCAGACCACTTCTGGACCCATGGAGTCTCATAAGGCCTCACATAGTTTGGAGAACTTGTGTACATTTTTTTTGACTTTCTAGGGGAACTTCATAAAGGTAGGTGCTTTCCGAAAAGGTATACGGTGTTTGGTCGAATACCTGAATGCATCAGCGACAACCGCTGTTGCTGCATTCAGGTAAATGGTAAACAACTAACGGTTTCGTGTGTACACTGTAAAACTCACCATCCATATCTTGTTTGTTTCATCCGTACAAATAAGTGTAAAAACAATATAAAAAAAAATATCTGGAGCTACAGTGGTGTTTTCCCTGTGTTTTCTGAGTACTAAGCTAACTGTCTACATGTAGCTTTACTGTATATTTCTCCACATGCAAATGGTATTTACCTGGACAGAAAGTCCAGTTAAATACCAAAACTATTTCGTTAGATAGTAGCTTAATATAAAACAAATTCAGTCCTGACTGTTACAGATTGAGTCAGTTAACTCTAATTCAGACTGCTTCAAGCTTTTGTGACTTGGATACTAATGACTCCTGATATGTGATGCTTACATTGGAGAGAAATAACTTTCTGATAATAATCTGAGGCCTTCTAAGGGCACGCTCTGGCTTCTCCAGCTGGCCCTCTCCAATGACCCTTTGTCTTTGAAGTGCGAACTTAAAAAACGTTGGTGGAGAGGCCGCTGAGTAGTAATGGAGTTTCAGTCAAAGCATTTCTGTTTGATTCACCAAAAGCCCCAGTGCTGACGTAAAATAAGATATCATCTCCGAGTCTGGAATGTATTTCCTCCCCCACTCTCGATCACGCTTAATTTGAAGGTGGGGGCTTTTTTTCTCTACCTGAAGCCAGATCTGATTAAGCTGCCTTCATACTGCCTTCACTAGCTCAATTTGTCATGTCAAAAGTGCAAGAGGAAATCTCCTGTCATAAAGCATGGGTTAAATAGGTCTGATAATAAAAAATGCAGTATTTAAGCTGTAGTATTTTCACACCTCATTGGACAATTGGAGACGAAAATATTTGGGGATACAGTTATCTTCTTCACTGTTTAGAGAAATCTTTCTTGCTGATAGAGAGTTGATGTCACTCCCACATATTTTGGTAAATTGTAAGATATAGCCAGTAGCTGGTTAGCTTAGCTTAGTTTAGCAGAAGTCTGGAACTGGAGGAAGCAGTTTTTAAAGTTTTTAAACTATTTATATGTTTGTTTGTTGTTGTTTTGTTTTTTTTTGTTTTTTTTTTGTCAGTTTAACTTTCCGCTTTTTACACTTCAGAGCTGTCTAGAAACATTGTTTGGTCTTAAAAAATCAAGAGCATCTCTGAAGAAACTTGCCTTCCTTCTTCTAATATATATAAAAACATTTAGGCAGAGTTATGCTAACTAAGCAAAGTTAACCAGGTGCAAGCACTAGTTTTATAGTAGTTTGAGTAATACTTACATTACTTTCTTTGAGTATTTGCACCCCTCAGAATTTTCAATAAAAATTACATATTTTTGCATTAAAATTACCCAAAACATCAGCACACACTCCTGTCACCAGACAATTAACACTCCATCGAGCAAATGAAACCAAAATATTATGCATTTGTGTTTGTTTATTCAAGAAAATGAATAATTTGTGTGACCCCCTTGTGCAGTAATAACTTCAACAGAATATCTCCAGCAACTTCTGATTCATCGTATAGCTTGCTTGGAGGAATTTTAGCCCATTCCTCAGAACAAAACCACTTCATTTCTGATGAACTGTTGGTCAGTGTTTTCCAGATGATGGATTCATGAACATCGGCATAAGGTAATGTGAGAGAGGTCTCAGCAGGGTAACTTCTAGTTCCTTAGAAGTTACCCTGCTTAATGGCCTCGCAGACTACTCTGTATCGTGCTTATAGGGTGATCTTTGTTGGTCGACCAACCAACAGTTGTCTTAAATCTCCTCTGTTTGTTCTCAATCTGTCTGACTGTGGATTTGTGGATTTCAAACTCTTTAAAGGTGGGTTTGTAACTTTTTCCAGCTTAATGAGATATAACTTTCTCTTTTTCCGAGTTCTTCTGATAGCTCCTTCGTCGATGCCATCATACATTTACACAAACGTGTTGTGAAGATCAGACTGAGACAAATCCCTTAATTTTTTTAAACCGGGCGGTGCACTGAACAACACTTGAGTCTCATTGCATTTATATGAAATGCTTGTATATTAGATTAACTGACTGGGGACTTTCAGAACAGAAATTACCTTGTAATTCTAGAGGTGCATGTATTTGCTTTTGTTATTGGCTATTTTTCCTGAAAAAAAAGTATAATATTTCAGTTTCTTTTGTCTTGTTGGGTTCTCTTTGTCTACTCTAACGACTAAACGATTAAAATCTGCTGAAGTTTTGAACCATTTTTATTCAGAAATGTAGAAGATTCTGAGGGTTGAAAATACTTTGTAGCAGCACCATGTTCCCATGCTATAGCCAGTACATAATGGAAGCCTGAAAACATGTTCCCCAGCTGTGTACTCATTTGATGTGACAAGGACAAATGGGGGAACCCGTCAACGCGATTCTCTGTTTCCTACTACCACTAAATAGCTATATATGGTCAGTCTAATAGATGTAAGATCATGGCTCAAACCCTGTTGAGTTTTATCCATATACACTCATTTGCCAGTTCATTAGGTACTCAAATCAAAGTGAACGAATTCTGCACTGCATCATTTTCCAAGCGCACATATTGTCGTATAAATAAAATCCAAACATTCGAAAGCAAAACACTTTTCTATCGCCCTACACACTGCATCCGTTCAGTTTGATATGCTTTCACCTTGTGGGTTGAAGTAGCAACTGTATGTTTCCTGGCCAGAAGATCTCAGACAGTAGGAGATGGGAGTGAGCTGATGCCTTGATAGCAGGTGGGAGCAAACAAGTAGGTGACCTAAAGCCTTAGTCAAATAAAAATAATATAAAATATTATAACTTTTAGGAGTTCAAACTAGATCCAAAAACACAAATTAAGAGGCCTTATTCACACAGTACTGACATGTGGAATGCTCAGGAGCCTGCAGAGATATGCTCCCACTGAAAAAACTTTCAACTTAACATCAGACTTTATAAAGTTTAAGCATATGAAACTTGTTAATTAAGAGTCTTTCAACATGCTAGTTGTTGATTTTTATCTTTGACTAATTTCCTGTAGTTTTCGGTCTATATGCTAGGCTAAGCTACTGACTGTTGTTGCTGTTTAAAGGCAGATACAGGAGCAATCTTCTCATGTAACAGAGCAAATAAGCACATTTTCAAGACTTCAGTTCCATATGCAAGTAATTCACAGGCCAGTCAGACAAATGCAAAACTTCCTTCAGCAGACAAACTTTTAACACGGGGGCTAATAGAGACAGTATGCAGTTGACAACCAATTCAGTCCTGCAGGGCGAGAGGCCAAAATCCTTGAGTTCCACCCCTGTTTGAGAAAAGATCAAATGCTCAGCGCAACAGCTGTGGAGCTGCAGGCTCTTCCCATTCAGCCACTAGATGGAAACAATAACCTTTGCTGCACAATCACAGTTGAATTAGTTTGCTGCATGTTATCCTTATGCTGTACACTATGTACTTGTTCATGAATGTGAACATACATGTGTAAGGGTGACCAACCTTCAACTAGTCAATTACTTGACCCTTTTGAAGTATCTTTTCAGTGAAATCCCCACCAGCTGCAGGGCTGCTTTGTTTTTTGGGGAACTGACCTGCAGGGCTAAATAAAGTTTCACATTATATTGCATGAAAACATTAGCTGAAATGGTGACAGAGTAATTTGGAGTCAGCAACAGTGAAACACCGCTGGGACTATCATTTTACCAGAGTGGGTTATTTTCCTCAACCACACAGGAGAAAAATAAACTCCTCAGCATTTGACTCTGAGCATTAGTGGCAGATTTCTTATTAGGGAAACAGAGGGGAACGTTGCTGCCTCACATTTTTAATCGTTGTGTCGTTCTCATAATTACTTAATAAAGTATAATAATAATTTTCAGCTCCACTGGATGGATGTTATTATGATGACTCATTATGTTGAGGCCTGACTGTGGGGTTTGATCCTGACACTGCCACCCACCAGTCGAGCATAATGTGGACTAAAATATTGTACACCTAACTTCCTCAGGACTTTTTCCATTTTGTATTTCTCTACACTTTTATTTACAAATGAATAAAATGATTTGACAGCTGTGGCTACATTGCAGATTACAATTCCACAATATGCCATACAAGTCTCTATTTCTGTTCAATAGAGTTCTACAAGTACCTGCTATCTACTCTGTTACAGTATATCAACCATCTGAGGTTACTAGTTACTTTGCAAAATAACACTTAACAACATAAACCAACATAAAATTCTGTTTAGATAAGTGTAAGTAATAATAACTGAATGGCAACACTGACCAGGATACGGGCTCTTCTTTCGTATAATGTGTATTTTGTTTTAACAATGTTGCTGCTGATGTAGCTGAGCATAGTTCGATATTTTTCACGATACCAATAGGACAAATAGGAATATGGGGGCAATATAACAAAAAGCTCCACATTCTCTGGTGATTGCTTACAACCTACATGCACCCTTTCCTCCGAGGTCCTTTCTCTAGTATTACTATCAGGTTTTCAGTTATTCTTCTTCTTAAAAAGTTTTGATTATTAAACACATTTAGCTTTTAATTAACCAACAAGTTGGGGAACACTGGATGAGGACGGTGAGTAAGTTAAGGCCCTATGGTCCCTCTTTATTTAGATATAGCTCTGCTATAACTCAACGCTACTGCATTCACACGTTGTATTTCAACGTAATTTACTTAAAGATGTGTTTAGTGGACATTCTGAATATAGGATCACTGACTGCAAGCCCTGCATTCAAAATGTTATTTAAATAAACCTTTGTGACTTTCAGTTGCTTTACTATTCTATAGTGTGTGTTTCTATGGAAGTTAAGTGTGTTGCATCAAAAATGTGTTACTGTGTGAATTCAACTAAGAAATATAGTACTGTGCAACAGTTTATGAGAATAGTAAATGCTATCTTCCACCACCAAAGCAGAATTTTTGATTATTGAAATTCTTTTTACCAATAAAACCTTTATTTCATAAATGCACAGCTTTTTCCTGAAAAGGAGTATTAACATTATTCATTGCTGCTTTCAGTGACATTATTGGCATCATTTTACTAATAAAACCTTTGTCTTTTTGCATAATTTCTTTCATGACTGTGGGACTTCACCTGAAAAGGGAATGTTTAACAGTTTCTTTATGACTACAGGACTTTTACTTGAAGAAGAGTATTTAACATTGCTTCATCACTGCCTTTGTGTAAGTAAGGCATCTGAAAGAGCATTTTAAAACTTAAATGCTAAAACATTTGTATTGTTTACTTAATTTCTTGTATGATTGAAGAAATTTTATTCTACTTGTAAAAGACTATTGGCATTGTGGAATTTATGATTTTACTGAGGAAATACTAACTAAATAACTAAAGGAAACGTAAAAAGAGCATTCAATCTGTGTATTTTCTGCATATTTATTTTTTTTCTGTGGGACTTTTAATTATGTCTAACATTGTTTCCGTGATTACTGTACCAAGCAAAGCGTCTTAAAGGGGCATTATTGATTCTAACAATATATTTTCCTGACCATTTTTAATTAGTTTCTGTTATGGCTGCTTGGTTTTTACCTGTCAAAGAGTGTTTACGTTGCCTCATTGCTGCTTTTATTTAAGTAAGACGCCTGAGAGTAGGCCTACTATTCCGGGCAGAGATGTCAGAGGTATTTGACCATCCTCCAGCATCTGTCTGATCATTTTCCTTGTGTGGTGCTCGGGTTGAAATGTGAGCGTCACGGAGCTCCGGCCCTCCCCCCGCCTCCTCCTCCCCGTCTCTCCCCGTCTCTCCCCTGACTCAAGTCCCACTGAGCGGCTCTCAAACTTCAGTGTCGAGCCTGAAAGCGGAGGACGAAGATCCGACAAATCAGCCGCAGCAAACGCCGCAAACAGCCGCTTTTACATCAGAGTTTGGCGCTTTGAGGATTTATACTCAGCTCTTGGTGATTGATTGTTCATCTTTTTTTTTCTTTTTTTTTTTTGAAGTTTCCGACTGTCACGTTTTTGGTGTTGGATCTTTATCTCCGACCGTCCGTAGGAGTGATCGTTTTAAATCACGGGCAAATAATTGAACAGTTTCCTTTTTCTGGAGTGATTTTCTCACACGGGCTGTAACGGGGTCCGGGCTTAATTTCGCTCCGATTCGACATGGGGAAATAACGGCGGTCTGTCTGTATTCAGCCCCGTGTGTTTTCTTATTTCATTTTATTTTTCATGGTCGCTACTGAAAGGCTAAGGAGCTCCGTTTTTTGTCCACAATAATGAGCATGGACGGTTGTCCGCTGAAGGTGGTGATCTTTCTGTGGTGTCTGCTGGTGATTTCTGGCTCCAGCTTTGAGATCGGCTCCTACGACCTGGAGCGAGGCAGACCGGCCAAGTGCGAGCCTATCTCGATCCCCATGTGCGAGGGGATCGGCTACAACCTGACCCGGATGCCAAACTTCATGGACCACGACGACCAGAAAGAGGCTGCCATCAAGCTTCAGGAGTTTGCCCCGCTTGTGGCATACGGCTGCGACGTGCACCTCCGCTTCTTCCTCTGCTCCCTCTACGCCCCCATGTGCACGGACAAAGTGTCGACCTCCATCCCAGCCTGCAGACCCATGTGTGAGCAGGCTAGAGAGAGGTGTGCTCCCATCATGAAGACCTTCAGCTACACCTGGCCAGACTCACTGGACTGCTCCAAGTTGCCCACCAGAAATGACCCTAATGCTCTGTGCATGGAGGCCCCTGAGAATGAAACCAGGACTGAGGGAAAGAAAGGCGAAGGTATGCTTCCGGTGCCCCCTCGCCCCAGGCCACCGGGCGCCAGCGGCGGCCATGCTCCAGGCAGCGTGGGCTCCTGCGAGAACCCTGACAAGTTCCAGTTTGTGGAGAAGAGCCAGTCCTGTGCTCCACGCTGCTCCCCTGCTGTGGACGTCTTCTGGTCTAGACAGGACAAGGACTTTGCCTTCATTTGGATGACTGTCTGGTCCATCCTGTGCTTCGTCTCCACTGCCTTCACGGTCCTCACCTTCCTCCTGGAGCCTCACCGCTTCCAGTACCCCGAGCGCCCCATAATTTTCCTCTCCATGTGCTACAATGTCTACTCCGTGGCCTTCATCATCCGCTCAGTGGCTGGGGCTGAGAACATCGCCTGCGACCGCGAGAACGGTGAGCTGTACATCATTCAGGAGGGACTGGAGTCCACAGGTTGTACCATTGTCTTCCTCATCCTCTACTACTTTGGCATGGCCTCTTCTATCTGGTGGGTCATCCTCACCCTCACCTGGTTCCTGGCTGCAGGGAAGAAGTGGGGCCACGAGGCTATTGAAGCCCACAGCAACTACTTCCACATGGCTGCTTGGGGAATCCCCGCTCTCAAGACTATCATCATCCTGACAATGAGGAAGGTGGCTGGAGATGAGCTGACGGGTCTGTGCTATGTTGGGAGCATGGACTCGGGGGCACTCACCGGGTTCGTCCTCATCCCTCTGTCCTGCTACCTGATTATCGGCACCTCCTTCATCCTCACAGGCTTTGTGGCTCTCTTCCACATCCGCAAGGTGATGAAGACGGAGGGCACCAACACAGAGAAGCTGGAGAAGCTCATGGTGAAAATCGGCATCTATTCCATCCTCTACACGGTGCCAGCCACCTGCGTCATCGTCTGCTACTTCTACGAGAGGCTCAACATGGACTACTGGAAGCTGAGGGGGCTGCAGATGAAGTGCGGTTCTTTTAACGGCCACAGCAGTGACTGCTCACTGCAGGCGTCCGTACCCACGGTGGCTGTGTTCATGCTGAAGATCTTTATGTCGCTGGTGGTTGGCATCACCAGCGGCGTGTGGGTGTGGAGCTCTAAGACCCTGCAGACCTGGCAGGGCCTGTGCAGCAGGAAGCTGGCGGACAGGACTAGTAGTAGGAAACCCTGCAGTGGCGTCAGCTGCGGCAGCACACACTGTCACTACAAATCTCCTGCTGTGGTTCTGCACATGGCCAAGACTGACCTGCACTCAGACAACCCCACACATGTCTGAGAGGGAACGCGCACACACATCAACACACACACACACATGCCCTGTGTAAGGAGCTGCTAAAAGACTTTATAAGAAGATGTCGAATTGAACTGTCAGTTACTTCTTTGCTGCTGCCAAGGGACACACAGGTACAGGCTTCACTAAGAGAATCTATCTATAAACAGTATTCAGTGCATAAAGGGAAATGTTCAGTATTGTTACCCATATGTTCCTATTCGTAATGTTCTGTGCAGTAGACATGCCCAGTGTTGCAAAGCAACAAAAAAAAAAAAAAGGACTGTTAATGGGAAGGAATATGGTAAATATCACTCTGTTTTCCTCCTTGAGAGTGGCATGAATGACTGTATAAATCTGTATAAATGTTTTATTTATTGTAAATATATTTAATTTAAAGTTCACCTTGGCTCTTACAGGATTTGTTGTTTAGATACATTTATTAAAGGCCAAGGGAAAATTAAGTGCCTTTTATAAGAGTTTTGGTTCTGGCCGTTTGGAGGACAATAAATTTGTGGAATTCATGTTCAACCTGATCTTGCTGTTGTTATTTGGATATGTATCTCACAGTGTTCTATAGTGAGCTGCAGTTTCACCAGTCTTAAATTTAATAGTAACAAATCATTTGGGTTTTGTTTCTGGTGATGTTCTGTAAAGCCGGGCCCCCGCCACATGTGCTGTCTTCCAAGTGCATGCTGCGTCCCAGGGGCGTCCCCAACAGTAATCCTCAAAGAGAATCACTGATGAATAGAGTGACAAACCGTGGCAAGTATTAATGTTTGCATCATCGGCTTAAAAATGCAGGAGCAGTTTGCGGAGGAATATATTTAATTAATGCTGTCTTAATCCTTGCACAGAATTCGCTGTTGTTGCCCTCTCGCTGCTCCATTTGATCCTCATGCAAACACTCAGCACTTTGATGTGAGAGGACAAATCTGAGGTGGATTTCAGCCTTATTGCATGGTTTCACTGACAGATCTAAGTTTAGCGCAGGCACTCAAAACTATAGTTGCCCATTGAGTAGATGATTATTAACTTTGAAAATGCGTGTGGCTTTTGGGAGCTGTGTTTCTGTTATGAATATATGCAATTCCTCTACACAAGAGTTGTACCTTTTCAAAAGTGCTATGAGGTATAAATAATGGTTGGTTCAGAGAAAAAGTATGCATAACATTATTTTCATTAAATAAATTCTCTCAGTTGGTTCTCACTGACTTTTGAGTAATAAAATCAATTTTATAACGCACACGAGCCACCATGTCCTCAGCTGGTCCATAAAACAGTGAAAATAAATAGCTTTTACATGACAGGAGTTTAACAGTTTAGGTGCCAGCCACACACAGCAAGTCATTTCAAAACCCAGTGTTTGACAGCAGATTGTTTATTATGTCTGTGTGTGATTGTGTGCTGTGTCACTGCCACCAGCAGCAGCAGCAGCAGCAGCAGCAGCACGTGGGAGTGATGGTTTGGAAAAAATTGTGATGACCAGGAGCTTGTTTTCATTACATTACTGGAACGTCAGCGGGGTGAACCAGGCGTGTGCTCGCTGACATCTCCAGAGGTTAAAAGTTGTGTTTCATTTTTCCATCATTTTCATTACAGCAGAGTTAAAGCATGATTCGTGTAGTGCAGCGTGCTCCATGCATGCATTAGTGCTCATTTACTAGTTTGAATCAAAAATGCACTGTGTCTATGTTGTAAATTAACCACATTTCCAGTGCAACGCCTGGGTTAACTTGAATTACTTATTTCTTTGTTCTCCAGAGAAAGATGTGGGTTAACTACCAACATCCTCCCCTTTTTTGTTTTCATTACTCAGCCATTGCAGACGTTGTCCATGGCTTGGCAGACTGAGCACAGTGAGTTCTGGACTCTGACACTGTGTGGATCACATTTAACTATTAAAAAGGGCTGTTTTGCTTGGAGCGCACTCGCAGCCAGTGCCTCGGCTGGTGGTGTTTCAACCACATGTTCCAGTTCATGAGCGCCGGAACGGGGGGCTCGTGCTTCCTCCCCAGTTTACACTCCAGTGACATGATCCAGAGAGGCCAAACACTTGCTGTGTGAGACACAAACCAGCGGGTCCCACCTGCACTGATTAGATAGGAAGGAGCTAGCAGCAGAGGGTTAAACACACACAGGGCAAATTTGTCTTTTGCACCAGTGTTTTGCTGAAACAGCTTTCCTTCTCTGCGTTTATTTTTTCATTTTCTCTACCTCTTGGTGTATTTTTTTTATTTCTCTGTGTATTGCTGAATACGACCACAAAGGTCAAAGGGACAGAAATGAGTTGCTATAGCAGCGACAGGACTTTTCTTCACAAATATCAAATCTATTGCTGCATTTCCAGGTCACTGGCAGCTATTTTTAGCTTTTGCAGAGGAAAGGAATCACACACAGCACAGTGCTTCAGATAGAAGCAAGAAAGAAAGGTTCATTCCAAAAACAGAGTTTGTTTGAGCTGTGGTTCTTTTGGCGCCAGAGATGTGGCTGCCGGGAACACCTTCCCCTCACTCACTTACACACACACACACCTGAGGTCTGCAGCGCTGGAGCAACACCAGCCAATCAGCGACAAGCCTGTTTTGAACAAGACCCCACCCCATCTCTAGTAATGTCCAATTTCAGGAGTCTCGCTCGAAAGATTTAGTTTGGCTGTGCCTGCGCGCTGTTTTTCTCTCCTCTGGCTCAGGAGGTTAAATAGTGTCAGAGTCAGTCGCACCAAGCAGCAAGTTTGTCTGGGCCAGAAGTGAGACTACTCCCAGAAAAGGCAACACTTTTCTTTGCAGGTTTCTCAGGGATTTTTCACTGTGTTGACTGCGAGCCTATTTATTGATTCTAAGGCAAGGTGGAACAGGTCTATTTAAGCAGGATTTGCACAATTTGTTTTTGGTAAAAAGGCATAACAACACCTCTGCAGTTATCCCGCTTCAGGTGCTGACACCATGTTTTTGTCTGCGGAGGAGAAATCCCTCCATCTGGTCATGGGTCTGATTAAAAGCGATCATTATGGCATCAATGCACCTCCCTCATAGACTTAAACCCCTGCCCACCCCTGAGGGTAAAAAAGAGAAAATAAAGCATCCTTCATTACCCTGCCCTCCCTCCTTCTGCAGTCCCCTCACCCCCCTTGAGCACTATCCCTTTCCTGTGCTGTTTTGATGTGTAAATGAGTGCATTGAAAACCCGCAGGCCCCCAAAGAGATGCTTTCCATGAAAATGCGGCAGGCAGGGAGCACCAGAGTTCACACAGCTCCCCACTCCTCGCAAACCAGCGCGCCACTACCGTCTCGCCTGTTAGGGCAAGACACAAACACACACAAAATCCCACTACACACAGTTGCAGTCGCATGCTGACTCACATCGTTATGATGAGCTCTGAGAGAGTTTTCTCAAAACACGTAAGACAAGTTTGGGGATTTGGTTTTACAGTGACTTTTTGTTCAAATGAAGATGCAGTGTCAAGTGACTGAGGAGACGGAGCAGCTGAAATGTTTCTGTAGCATTTATCAAGTCAGTGAAATGAAAGCAGATGGACCAGGAGCTCAGTCAGATTTGGAGGACAGAGGGCTGCTAAGTGCCTTGGAATTGCAGAAACAGGATGCTTTAAGGTGTTTTCACTATTCAGAATCATAGAATCATATGATCAACACGTCCAGTAGTAACTTTAGATACAGTTATAAAACTTTCTTTCTCAAATTACCTTCGATTTTGTCTGATATCCATCTTTTAGACCTCTATGATGTAACAGTGATATTAAGTCTCAACAATAAACTCTGTGGATGTATGTCAAGAATGTACTTGATGTGGAGTTGAAGGACATTTGGTAAACTTTTGATCTCACTTCACAGATTTAATTCCTTCATTTTCATAGAACAAGGATGAAACATGAACATTGGATTTAATTTAAATATAAATTAAACATCTGCCAAAGGTACTCCAGTCACGCTCTCTGAAATGTAGAGAAGAAACATTTAAAGATCACCACACTTTTACAGTAACACTTACTGTTGAAATAGTTAGTAATAATAGTAATAATAATAATAATGATAATAGTAGTAATAATTCTTCTGCACCATATTACATGATTGTAGCATGTGGCGTTATCTATTTCATCACTGCTCAAATTAAAGTGTTTCTGTGTAACAACAAATCCATTTCATCCATGTCCATCAATGCTGCATTCACACTAGTTGTAGGAAAGCAACAGGCAAGTCATTTTCAGTGGAAGAAAGTTGAGCTGCATGAACCAATCATATGTGTTTGTACACCAGTTCACCACGGCGATATCCAACAACATCAACAGACGCTTAAACAACACTTAAGCTGTGACTCACAGACAGTGGACGCCATCTGTTTCACTCTGCTTTTTCAAAAACCACCGTGGGTCAGTTTTCACAATTTTGTTTGAAACAAAATTCATCATCTCTTCTATGATATGATTTCAGTGTCCAATGGCTGACATGATCTCACTTTTGATAACTTTAAAGGAAAGAATAAGACCTTCTCTTTTTAACCAGAGGATGGAAACAAGCCAGCCATCATCTTGACGCCACTAATCTGTCATTTTAACATTGTTTATTAAAGGGTCCCTCCTGCAGTCTTTCAGGATATCTAAATTTTGTTCCTGCAACAACTGGACACATTTATTGTAAGTTACTCTGGGCCAATGAAGTATTGTATGTCAAAGATGTCAAAGGTAGGGTGGACCGGCATTACAGAAAACACAATGACACTTCAGAAAACATTTCAACCGGCAACCGGCATACAACCGACTTTGCCGATACTCACTTTATTGGAAGTGCATTTTAACAGTTTTAATCTAAAAACTATTTCCTGAAAAAATACATGTTTTTCTAAAAATAAAATTAGTCTTTCTTGAATTCACTAAATAGTTGTTTTCAGTGGTGTCTTAGCATTAGAGCCCCGCGCTGCTGTGCATACGAGGATTATCAGCTTTTTTCTGCATTTATCTATGTCAGTTATGTATAACTGAATAAGTAATAAACTTTGCCCCCAATGAAATGTTCACATTTGATGAACGCAATTTCTTCTGTAGATCCTTTTTGCCTGATGCTGCGTCTCTGTTTCCGCTCAGTGGAGCACAGCTGAGATGGCCCTGGCCTGTAGTGTAGTAGGCTGGTGAATGTGCGTGTACAGTGCACACTTCAGTTTGAGAAGTGGGGCCTGAAGTTCAGGGCCCCAGAGCACTTCTTATTGGCTGATATGAAGCAGGGGGCAGGGACTGCTCAGGTTTGCTAGCTGGCTAACTGGTAGCTAATTTACGTTTCACTCATGTATGGCATGATGGATGGCATTGACTGCCTGGCTAGTGTGCAATTTAGGAACAACTTAGCATAAGTTGGAGATAAAAGGTTTGGGAACACATCGACTGGAAGATTTAATCATTTCTCAAGAGGGAAAAGATAAAATTAGGTCATTCAACCAGGAGTGGTTTAAGCAGAGAACTTGGTTAACTGGGAGCTCGTCAAAAAGGTGCTTGGCAAGTAATTTCTTTTTAATCTAAATGGAATTGATAATGTTGTTTACATATTGTTTGAATACTACCTGTCTGTGGAGCTGAAATGGCTGTTTGGCTGTGGTTTATTATGTATGGTGACTTTGTGTATTAGGTGTGCGCCGTTCATGACATGAGCTGTGCATTGTGTTTTTGTTGTTGACATATTACAGTTTAGATCTTGAGTATTTGATCTAGTGAGATCTTGAACACTGCCATTTGGTAGTGCTATTGATGTGTTAATATATATGTCAGATTGGCATTGTTTGTGTGATGGCATTTCTCAGCTACAATTTTGTCATTATGTGTAATTTTGTCATCACCTGTTTGTTATGAGGTGCTGTGTCGCTCACTTGCTACTGTGTTTTTGTTCCAAGGGTATTGATTGTGATATTTCTGGATTGCATTGTAAGATTTTCCTACACTTCTGCATAGCTGACTATTCATAAAGCCTGGCAGTGATGCAGCCAGCCAATCACATCATCTTATAATTTAGCATGGGTTCTGTCCAGTCAGAGACAAGGAGTATTGTCCCTACCCTAATATGTAGTTGTGTTTTCTGTAATGTCTTGTTTTGTGAAATGCTGTAAGGCCTGTAACGTCGTTGTGTTTTTTGTAATGCCGTGTTTTGTGAAATGTTGTGTTTTCTGTAATGTCGTTGTGCTTTCTGTAATGTCATTGTGTTCTGTGAAATGTTGTGTTTTCTGTAATGTCGTTGTGCTTTCTGTAATGTCATTGTGTTCTGTGAAATGTTGTGTTTTCTGAAATGCCACTGTACAAAGGTGTAGACAGGTCAAAGTTAATTAAAATGAGGAGGAGTGAAAGCAGAACATTTCTTTTTTATTATAGGCTCTGTGCAGGAAGTGAAAGTTTCAAGAAAAAGTTTCCATCTTTTTTCTATATCTTTTGTTTTTTCTGTGTTCTTTGATCAATAAGCAGAAGACAGAGAAGGAAAGCTTTCTCATCCCTCTGTACTCATTCCTGTGCTCTGTCTGCCTGTGGCTGAAGGAGAGATGAATCAGTGAACAGAGGGAGGTTCCACCACTCGCTCTCGCTCTCTGAAGCCAACAGCATTGCTGTGATCACTGTTAATCTCCTTTGCCACTCTGCTGCCATCTCCTCAAATACATTCATCTCATTTCCAATAGCGTTCATGGCCTCTTCTTCCTTTCTAATTAGGCACCGTCAAGATTTCAGAAGTCACCCTTTGGTGTTCTGCAGAAAGCACGATCGCTCTTTGAGCTTGGGGGTCAGCGATGGCAAGTATTTGTTTGAGGGTTAAATCACAGCAGGCCTTTCATCATGTTGTTATGTTGCACGATCAGAGGCTTGGGATTATGTAGGTCAGACGTTGGAGAGTGAGAGCGCCCCTTTTGTAGCTGCCATTTTTATTCAGTTGCTAGGCAGCACCCGCTCTAATCTCTTGTACCAAAGAGTCTCTCCCCAGAGAAAAAGCGCGAGAGCAGGAGTTACAAAGGACGGGAAAAAAATGTGAAAACAGCATCAACAAAGAACACAAACCCATGCAAGGACTGCTTTTAGAAAACTTTAAAGGGAGGGAGTGGAAATGGACAGGATGTGGGAGTCTAAGCTCGGCCATGAAACCTGTTCTGGCCCTCCTGAACATCTTTAAACCCCTGTGGTCTGCCATTCACTGTATAACTAAATGATCACATGCAGCATCCAAATCTGTTCCCCTTTGCTGGGAGATGAAAACTTAACATCTTTTAAACCCTTGAATTTAGCTTTTCAAAACAATTGGAAGAGCTCCCACGGGTCAGTCAAAGCAGGACGGTTGAAGTAAGGCACAATGTTGACGCCAAGTATCTGTCGGCAGGTACTGAAATGGATCCGAACCTCTCAGATCCAGAGCCCGGGTGTCTGGCAAGTGCGTTTGGTGTCACACTGCTGCTGCACCCCCATCGTAAATGTGCTCATGTCACGCTCCGCCATCAAAGGCTCACCCCTCGGCTCTGTGTTCTCAGAAAGGAGGCACATCCCTCCTCCCCCCACACACTGATCCCCCCTCCCTCCCCAGCCCTGGGCTCAGTGAGGATCTGCTATTCTCCGTTGCATTTCACACTCTTTGATTTGGAGTTTTGAAGTTTGTTCTCGTCTGCACCCCCCCACCCTTTTTTTTTCTTTAACTTGGTAGGGTTTCATATTGATTGTTTTGATTCATGAAGTTCTCAGATGCACGATTTAATCATTCAACATTTGCAAACAAAGAGAGCCACTAACCGTACCCATTACGTTCTAGCTCTAGAGTGAGAGATTGATAAATCTCTTATAACCATGTACTAAATATAAAGCTTGTTAGAATTAGCTTAGCTTAGTTTAGCTTTTTATATCTTTAATCCACCAGAAGTGTCACAAAGTGATGTTATAGAAGTCCTAGCTCTTTCCAAACATTTCAGTGTATTTGAGTGTTTCAGTGTGCTAGGTTGATCACTCCTACTCCCCACCCCCCTAAAAACAGACTTCATTGATTGCACTGCTTCAATGAATAGCGCAGCCACTGCATAAATGTTAGAAGAAAACTTGAGAATTGAAATTAGTCTAGGCCCCTCATCAATATTTTAAAATTATTCTCTGGGAAACAATGAACTCTAAAAAATAACAACAAAAAAACAACACACACACAAAAAAAAAAAAACATTTAATATACAATACAACAACGTTTGTGTGTTATTGTCTGTCTTAGACACAGGCACTGTGTACACCAAAGAATAGTATATATAAAACTTTTATACCAAACTTGATTTCATTGCATCTTAAACTTTTTAAGAAATGTAGGCCAGCCTATGTTCCACTGTGATTCTGATCTTTGTGCATAGATGAGCTAATCATCTGCATATTATTACTTTATGTTGCCTCAATCTAGTTGCTTCAAAACTGACATTAGTTCACCTTTGTACCTGCACACTTCGCATTGCTCCACGTGTTTTCACCTAACATCTCTACAGCTTTCTGAATTTCATTAGCATTCCATTTTCTCATGTCTCCACTTCATGCTGGTTGCTTCCTGTGTTTATGCCCCATTCTAGTTGGTGATACATGATTTTTATCATCTTGAAAAAGAGTGAGGTAAGCTGTTTCCACTGTTTATGCTAAGCTAAACTAAAACCCAAAAATAAGTGGCATCAGTGTTGTCATTTAACTACTGGAAAGGTAATACCACTAACATATTTCACTAACTATTCCTTTGTAATTAGCATGAGTGAGTCAGGCAGTAGTGATTTTACTCCACCAGACTTTATTGACTAATTAGGATGACGCTTGTTTGTATTTAGTCCCTGTGTGTGTGCATGGGAGTTTTTCAGCTTGTTTTTCTTTTTCTTTTTTTCCCCCTCCAGTCTCTCAGTATGAACATGCTAATTAACCTTGTATGTTCTGCACAGTATGACGGTATCTGCTGAAGTTGTCCAGGTCTATTTGTATTCTATGCACTGAATGAGACAGAAAATTCAGCAGGACATACTGGGGCAGGTCAAATGCATTTAGCCAAAAAACTTTCCAATCATCAATTAAGCCCTTTTTCCGGCCAACACTGTTGACTCAGGCTGATCACTGTACATTAGCCAGTCCGTGTAGTAAAGGGAACCAGCTGGGGCCACACTCACGCTAACAGTGGGGCTTTTGTCAAGGTTTCAGCCCCCCTACAAGTAAAATAAAAACCTTGTTGTATGAGAGATACTCTTTGTGTAGAGGCAGACATTGTTTCTATTGTGGCGTGTCAAAGCTGACGTGCCAGGTCCAACACAGTGCTGAATAAACGGTGGTTTGTGTACATACTGTAACCGTAGGCTGTGGAAAAGGAGTGAGGCAACGGTCTGTGATGATCTTGGCGGCCGGTGAGGATTTGGCATGCAGAGCAAGAGCTAGAGCAGCAGTACCACATGCAGCCCTTTCCTTAAGGGAAATAAGTGCTTGTGGAGCAGAGAGGGAGAAAACCTGCACGGATCAGCCTTCCTGTTCACACCCCATCAGGCATGAGCTGGCAGGATCCTTGTGTTGTTATGGTCATGAGACATTTCCTGTGTGTGTTTTGGGGTTGCATCTGGGCTTGTTTACAGGCCAGAGTAGAGCCTCATTAAGTGGAACATGGTACAAGGAGGATGTGAAGGGGGGCACAAGTGCCTATTAGTGGGGCCTGCCTGTAGCCCCAAACCAGAACCCAACTGGGCCAGGTGCTTCATACTACAGCCCGGTTTCCAAAACAGAGCCAAACAGGACAAAACAAGGCTGACTCATAAGAAAAGTGTGCATTATTAATTTCCTAAAAAGTCCCCCCTTCAAAACACCGCATATTTTATCATCCATAGTGATACATTATCTTGAATGAAAGAATAAAACTAGTAATTATCTGGTTTTCCTTACAACTAACAAATGCCAAGAAAAGACCGGGACCAATAGTCCATCTCTCAATACTTTCCATAATACTCCCATCTCTAGCTTGGCTGCATCTCTCAGCCCCATACTCCTACTAATAACATAACTGGTCATTGTGTATTTTAATGTTTCTTACGTTTCTTAGTTTTCTTTAGTTATTTCTTAGAACAGCTTTTCAAATGTTAAACTATAGTCAATTGTGCACTTGTCAGGTACTAATTTCAATTGTTGATTCATACACATGTGGTGGTATTTACAGCTGCAAGAAAGCAAAACTGGTTCAAGCTACAGTGCTCATATTCATCATAATGAATTGAGGAATAAGCGGGTAGCAATCAGACGTTGGATGCACAGACAAAACTCATCAGGAAGATTTGTTGGTTTTTGTGCCTTTTCTTGGACCGTATTGGTAACAACAAAAGTATGGGATTATCATTCATGAAGAAGTTTACTGCATGGTGTAAGCATGGCCTCTAAATGCAAACCAATCCACCGTGAACAGTCTGATTACTTTGAGGTGTTCTTGATACCTCCTTGTGTTTTGTTTTTTTCTTTCCTTGTGCACGTCCAAGTAGGAATTTGTCATTCTTTATTTATGTGTGTGTGTGCACGACTGTGAGACCCTCAGAGGTCCTCTCGGAGCGGCGGTTTCATGAATTCAGCGCGAAGTGTCCTGCAAAGACTAAAGCTGTGTAGCAGTGCAGCAGAGGACAAAGCAGAGAGGGATTAGCGTCCCTCGCCTTTCTGCTCATGCACACCCGCACCGTGTAACACTCAACATAATCAAACACTCACCCAGTGTGACACACAACACAACCAAACACTCTTCTGGGGCTATGCTACTAAAACAAACCCTGTGCTGGAACCCCAGGGGCTGAGGAGAGTGGCGGTGGAGGAGCTGAGGAGGCGGATGTGAGGGAGGCCAAAGAACTCATGGTGTTTATGCTGAACAGCCAGCGAGTGGGAAACGCACGGAACACGATCCTCATGTTTTCCTTACCCCAGCTAATCCGACAAAACGACAGAGGGAGCAGATTCCCTTACAGAGAAAGCTGCCACTTAGATATTTATCCTTGCTAAGGCAAACATCTGGCCCCGGCGGGCTCTTTTCATAGGGCGATATGAGTGGGTGTGATACTCGGCTACATTTATTTGGGTGTGAAGTTTTAATTAAAAGTGAAAGCGATGCCCGCCGGCCAACCACCCCAGCTTCATCAATCCCCCGAGGTTCAGCTGAGTGTGGAATGAGGAGAGAATGGCAAAACGACAGAATAAAAGGCAGGCATGTGTCAGAAAAAAGAACAAAACAGACGTGCAAATGCAGAGACAAGTCAAAGAAAAGAGTCAGACAGGAGATACCGAGTCATATATCTGCTCAGGAGGTGCCCGGGGTGAGAAATGTCGTGTATTGCTGTTTGTTTTCAGTTGCAGCCAGATGGAACAGCCTGAGTTACAGACAAAGTGCCCATTGCCCCCACACACAGAGAGAAGGGTGTATTGCTTACAGAGAAATCTGCTTGCTCTCAGAGTCTGGTCTTTGAGGCACCCTTGCATGCAAGATCGCCTCTGTCAACTGGCTCACAGCAGCAGGGAAAAGGATATCCAGGGGGTAATTCCCAACATCCATCCATCCATTTGCACGTTTCTGCACTGAGGAGCTGTCTTCATCATAGGGCTTTTGGATTCAAGTAGTTTTCATTGATATAAATCCTGACGCTGCTGCAGCTTATGCACTGTGGTCGCAGTCGAGGCAGCAGTTTATGGGTGAGACTAAGCTTATGTTGTGTTTACCAATCGCCTCTGGATACAATGTGCTGGGGCCTCATTTATGAGCTGACGCCTGAAACTAAAAAAAGCTCATTGTACGTACACCTTGTTTATAGCAAACGCAGGTAATAAACCCCAACCATCCATCTATCAGCTGTAATTGCCTGTAGGAGGCGGAAACTGTGCGAACGAGCTTCAGTGCCCCCATGTGATAAATGTTCCAGACTTTTAATTAAAGCCGGGGGGCCTTGTTTTGCTGACGCAGCGCAGGGTACTTTTTCACATTCGTCCAGTATAAGTTCCAAAAATGCAAAGGCAGGTTTCTTTATTGAGATTTGAATAGAACTTACTTTCTAGATTCTATAATGATCTGTTGTCGCTGTTGCCTTCCAGATAGGCTCGGTTATCCTTTGAACTTAGACGGCAACACTTAAAGAAATTTAGCCAAGTTGTGGTTTTACAGTGCTGAGAAAGTTTTACTGTAAAACAACACAATTAGTTTTAGAGGATCCACTCACACATAATCTTTTTATTGCTGTGACCCACTGGTGGCTCTCAAAGAAAACCCCACATGCCTCAGGTCATATCACTGACAGATGTCCAGCGCCTGGGCAAGCTAATGAGTGTCACCCCACCTGACTGTTTGACAAGCTCTTTGCCAGAAAGGCCTATCATGTGTTACCTGGCCGTGCTCTCAGCGCGAGAGGATCTTAATTGGTGGTGAGGCGCCAGTCTCTCCCTACCCCTCCACTGGCGTCAGTCAGAGCCAGGAAAGGTGGCATAAAGCCTGGCCTCTGAGCGCTCCAGACTCCCTGGGTCCAGAGGGACGTGAGGAGGATTGATCCAGTTTGTGGATGCCATCCCTGAGGCACACACCTGGCCTAGACTTTTGAATGGAAAACCTGCTGAGAGCAACACAGGGAACTTAAGGGTTCTTTTTTCTGCGGGGAATAAGAGCGAGAATTATTTTCGGTTTAAAAGCCAGAGCGGTACAAAGAAAAATTGTCTCCTGCTTGGTGCCGTGCAAAGTTCCCTTCTGGCTGATTGGAGTTCACCCAACGTGCGTGTGTGTCTCTCTGTCTTGGCTCCTGCTTGCCGTCCGTCTGCCTCCCCTGGATTGGACTCCTGTCGCCTTCACAGTGAAGGGCCACTCAACCTGGGTGGATATTCTTTCCCTCACATCTGCTACAAATTTACCAGAGCCAAGCCATTCAAAGACTCCTTTATGGAGCCGTCAGCAGCACTGCGACTGCTTCCTATGAGACACAAGCACACTTACACAACTTGGCACGCACACACACACACACACACACACACACACAAACACAGGTTTGTATTCTTGCCCACTTTTGCACTTTACATTTACATACATTTTAATACACAATGCCTTTTTCTGTTTTAGTTTCTGTTCTGAGTTTGATGCTGCATGCAAACACACTGACGCTGTTTCCTTGTACACAACCACCTCTTGTTTTCTACTAAACCAAAAAATCTGAACTTAAGTCAGCCCCAACAGCTGCAGACATTTTTTTAAGTGAATCACCCGTGCATGGTGGAGAAGTGGAGGGGTGGTTATTGGGCCATTACACACTTTAATCTATTTATTGCTGACATCGCTCTTACAAGGCATATGCACACTCCAGAGAAACATTAGCTGTGACAGCAGCAAGGCCGTCACGTAACTTTAGATGGATATGATCTGAAGAGAAAAGGGAGATAATACACCTCTGGTGTGGCAGGAAATACGTCCAGGTTTCTTCCCCGATATTATAAGATGAAAATGTTAACCATCTCACAAGTAGGAAATACAGCTCAGCTTTTAAAAAACATTACATAATGAAATGAGAATATATTTTAATTCAAAAGCAACTCATTTGCTTTCCTTCCAAGAGTTAGGCTAGAATAGTGACACCGATCTTATGTCTGTGCATGAAATATTAAGCCCCAGTCCAGAAAAAATCAGAAAAAAAAAAAAAATAGAAACCTCACTGTTGGAGAAAATTGGTAGTTAAAATGTTTTTTTGAAAACTGTTTAACAAATAAAGGCCAGCCTAGTGCAAAAAGGTAAAAGCATGAAAACAGAAAAGTCCATCTCTGTCTGAGACTACGTAAATCCTCAGACCACCACCTCTAACATGTTACATGTAATTTGTTCAGTTTGTCCCGTCTTTAGACAGGTGCATTAAAAAAGAAGCAGTTTAACTGTTTCCACCCGTTTCCAGTAGTTAGCTAAGCTAACCTAAACTAAACTAGGCTAAGCTAACAGTTCCCTGACTGTAGCTGAATACGAAATGCACATATGTAAGAGTGGTACCAATCATCTCTCTTGTAAATGCTTCCTAAAAACCGTTGTTTCCCCAGAGATGCATGCCTACAGGCTACAGTCCACCAGTCACTTCTCTTCTTTTCGTGCTCACCAACTGAAGAGACCATATGAGCTTCTTGGGGCATTCATGACGTCGTAGGTGGAAATTTTTCGTAAGGCCCAAGTTAATGAGCTGACATTTGTTAATCTATGGTAACATTTTCAGAAATGGGGAAGGTGGATGGTAAATTATGATATTGTGGTTTAGTTGTATAATGCAGTGTCTGAGAATGTCTGTTGATATTTCTAATGGGCTCATCCTTTCATTAAGCCTTTCCAATATTAAGTTACCTGGCCGTTAGCTTGCTGAGCGATTTTTGATTGCTTGCAATATATTTTCTTCTTCTTCATGTCTGCCAAAGGAAGGAAATTCATAGAACCAAAGGCAACTGTAAAGGTAATTTATATGTAAAAACACAGTAGTTTCAAGTGTTTCTCAATGTCATGTGCATGTGCTGTGGGAGATTTTTCTCATAATTAGAGCTTCTTTTTTTTCTTTCTTTTTTTTTTAAACCAGTCCATGTGCCTCAGAATAGGAACTTAATTGGTTTTGCATTAATAAGCTTTACAAAGAATCCAACCTCATACAGAATATGAATCTATTCGTTTGGGATCAGTAGCTCGACTGAACAGTAAGAAGAAGCCCCAGTATGAATCATGAAAGACCTCAGCCCACTTATTACGTCTACAAGTTTGACTGCCTTTCATCTTCCCCGTAGCGCGTTCATCCAATTGTTGCGGCTGCCATATCTGGATCCCCGAGTTCAAAGAACTCTCTGGGTGATTCTGAGGCTTTACTCTCCAGTCGTTCTTCAAATTGCCTTTAACATTTTTCAGATTAGTGCCTTTATGCAAATCTTAAATTAAAAAAATATATATATATATTAAAAAAAAAAAAAACAGAAGAAAGAAACGTGTGCAGAAATACATAGCATTTACTGATGAAAAATCAGCCGCAGGATATGAGCACTGTAAGCAGGCCAAGTGTGTGTCTTGGCACTAATGTGTCTGGTTGCAGTCACTGCAGAGAGGATGTGAGTGATATGTAAATGCTGCTGTTTGGAGCTCGGTCTACAGGAACATTCAAACTGTTCAGCCGAGTGTAGGATTCCCTATGGGATGAGAGCTCTGTGTTCCCAAGAGAAAAGCCATCCTCTGAACTCCTCCGTTTCTGCGCTCCCTTGCTTTTCTCCTCGCTTACTTTGGTTATATCATCAAAAGGAGAGGACGAACATCAGTGGAGAAAATTGGGGGGAGAAGACTCTGTTTTGTGAATAATGCATTAATAATCATTTGTACTTGCACTTAAAGCAGAAGGGAGAGAGATATTTAGGGCATGTCGCTGCAGCGGTCATATGAGTTGGTTTTTAGACTCAATTTTTGAGACACCTCTATGCTCTGTGGATGATTTTGTTATTTCACTTCTTTCTGTAGTGGAAGCCTGTCAGGATTTTTCTGTTTCCCCCACCCAAACCCCCAAACCGCCACCTTGTCCTCATTTTCTCTGTGTGGATTCCTGCAGCTGCCAGCGTGATAGACTATTGACTGAGCTTATTCTGAAATGTGCCATGATATGACACAAATCGAGTTTACGCTTACAGCTCAGAACCACCTTCATTTGCCGCAGCAGCGACTACTCCAGCAGGAGAGCTTGACTCGCGGTGTCATTTTGTGTGACGGCGCCAGTGGGATGGGATGTCAAAAATGCAGCAAGTAGGCCTTGGTATAACATCATCTCAGGCTGAAGACGTGTTCAAAATGTAGACGGATGTTTAGAAAGATTCTCTCTGGAGTCTAAATGTGATACCTATTAAGGGTGGAGATGGGTGACAAAACGGAAAGGAAACAGAAACACTAAAAGAGCTGTATGTTTAAAAATAAATACAACCTCCCGTGGTGTCAGTCATATTTACACACTCTGAAGACTTATTTAGGTTTTTCAGACTACTTCAGTTTTCAGTTCAGGCTGTTTTGACCACTCAAACCAACCATACATGGAAGCATCCAAAATGGCCTGAGGGTTAGTGGTTCATATCCCCAAAACGTGCTAATTCCAAAGTGTCCTTAAACAAGACACTAGATGTTTCATGTGACTGTGAAGCGCTTTGCGTATCAGTAGGTAGAAAAGCTCTATATAAATACAAGAGCATTTTATACCCTAAAATAAACCTGAAACTATTGCAGCTCCTTAGCCTGATTACCCTGATTCCATTCTTATTGGAATATGAGCCAGTAACACACCACTTAGATTTCATTATGGGGCGGGTTTCAACTTAAAGAAAAGGGAAGTAGAGCTGGGGGATGCTGCACTGAGAACATGTCCTCTACTCTCTTCTTTCTTGCACGGAGCTCCTGTCCTATACTCTCTTTATTCTGGCCCTGAGATGCTATCCTCTAATTTCTTATATATTACTCCTAATGCATCCGTGTGCTACTACTCTATAGCATGTAAACAGCTATGTGTCCCTCTCTCCTTTTTCTGTTTCTACCCGGCAGATGAGTTCCTCCATATGAGCTTGGTTTTGCTCAAAGTTTCTTCCTGTTAAAATATTTTTTTAAGGCCTTTTTTCTTTCTGCCCACACACACACACACACACACACACACACACATATATACACAACCAGATCCAATCAAATTCAACGCCTCAGTGCTCAGCTGATGTACGTAACTACACTGCAGTTACTCTTCTGTTAATCATTGCATGAAGCGCGCCCAAAAGATTCGATCGGCCTGGCAGATATATGCCAGAGCATAATCATTTCCCAATTAATTGGCTCCATACCAGCTCCTATGAACAGGAAATGTCGCGCTAACTTCCAGGCTATCAGCTCGTATGTCAGCAGGTGAAACTCCTCGCTCTTGATGTCTCCTCAGGAGTTGGCAGACCCAACATGTTTCTCTTCTTTTTCTACTTTCAAGAAATGAGAGGCCCTCCTCAGTGCTTGATGACTCCACTTTTTCTGTACTGTGATTTTTTTAGTGCCAGGTTTCTTGACGTGATGCGCCAACTTCTTACAGATGTGAGACGGACACCTGTGTCTGTGAGCATATTTCTGCTTTGAATGTACAGATTAGTTAAAGATGTAAACTCTCTGTGAGCTCTTTCAACTTTGTAGTTTCGTTTAATTTCACCTTTCCCCCTTCTCTTCTTCTGCGTTGGTTTTCAAAGCTGAACAGCCAATCAGACTAATCTCTCAACAAAAAAAAAAAAAAAAGTCGATGACAGTGGTCCGTCTAGCGTTAATGGTCACTCACAGATGACCCGACACCAGAAAAAGGCTAACTGTTGACTTCGTGTGCTACAGCTTGTGGTGACTTACTGGGTCAGGGCCCTTCAGAACTCAACAAACCTTTAATTGGCCCTTCATGCGCTACATTGAAGCACAGTAGCTGCATTTCTCCATTTATTTTAAAGAAACTGACTTAAACCAAGTTGTTTCCTGCCTGATCACACCCAGCATGGGTCCCTGTGTACTGACACCCCTCAGCACACACAAAGTAAAACTTTATTTTTTAATATTTTAGGAGGATAATGAGATAAAGGTGAAAACTGACTGTTCTTTTTATGTTAAATCCCTTTTTACTTATTTCCCACCTGTAATGCGGCCACTAGGCAAATAATGTAAAAAATGACAAAAAGGAAGTAAATCAAATTATCACAAGAGTGCTTAAAACACTCATTCTCACAGTTATTTTTATCTAGGATTATCACGTTGATGAACAGTGGAACCAAACATTGACACCATCCAGAGACTCAGCTGTCTTGTAAAGCGGCTGCAGTTACGGTCGCAGTTTCACTTCACGTCGGCTGGAATGAGGGCGAGAAACACACTTGCTCGCTCCTTGCCAAGTGCCCTCTGCACTGACTTGGACCTGAGGTAAATATTTGCCGGTTGGTTGCTCCTCTCGGCTCGCACACATCCACATGCTGTGTGGATGGATCTGTCGCACACCACTGCCATCAGTTTGCACAGGGTTCAAAGATTAGTCTGCGCTTGACCAGTGTTTGCTTGCTGGAGAGCATGATCACCTGCTGCTGCTGTTTGTGCGTTTGTAAAGTCAAATGTGTGATTATAGCAGCGGACACAACGGGCAGCCAAATGGTAATTAAGGAGAGGTTAATGCATCCGGACAAGTTAAATCAGTGGCATGTGTCCCGAACTGACCCTCTGCTGCTCAACAATTTGTCCTGTCAAGCCACACCCATATGTTACTACAAGTTAAAAACACACACCATGAATTATTTACAAGTATGAGGACCCATGCAACTCGGCACACAGCAAGGATACAAAGAAATGAGATATGATCACAACATGTCAATGTTTGTCTGTCCGACATAGCGGCTGCTGCTCGGGTCCAGACTGATCTGACTCTTCCACAGTAAAGGACTCCTGAAAATTCAATGTCTGCTAATTACTATAACAAGTACTGTACTCCAGCACTCATGTATTCAGTGGCAACAAGTCAGAAGTGTTTTTCTTGACCACAGTAAACCATGATTTGAAGGCAGCATATGTCTTTGTCGAGAAGCCACTGATGATGGATGAATATGAAACGGTAATATCGACATTTACCTCTTACAAAGCGTCTTGATACGATTTAATAACAATATCATTAACTTGCCATCCAGCTCAGGTCACAAAAAGACCAAAGATCGATGTGGACACCACAAGATTGGGTTTCATGAACACGGTTAACACTTGAATATTTGAAGGCAGCAACTTCTCCACCGACTTTCAGGACCATCCATTCATTATTGAGATCCAGTATTTCAGTCTGTGGGCACATGGGACAAGTGGAAGGTTAACATGAGGCATTGATATATGGCTGTAAATAAGACACTCTCAATTATGTATTTGTATTTGGACCTTTTTACTCCTGCTATGTGTTAATCCTTTCAATAAACAATCGGTGACTGCTTTGACCACAACAGGGAGTAAAAGTTTGTTGAGTGATGCACGTTCCCCTGCGTGGCATAGCAAGTACTTCACATGTTGGACTAACTTAGAAAGAAACTGATCGACCCACTAAACTTCTATAAAGTGAATTTATCATCACTGTATTCAAGTTAACAACAATTTCTTGAATGTTGAAGACACTCATACTCCTGTGAGCCAAGTGATCTACTTTTCAGAGTGCATCAGGAGTTCATTCAAATCACCAGCACTTCATTTTGGTCTATAGGGGTTGTCAAGGACTCTGAGTCGGCATCTGAAAAGGGTGAAAATTAACAATGAAACCAAGGAGGACTTCCTTCCAACACCTTAAGACTTATTACTCATTATATCGATTTCCTTATTTCAGATTTCAACCTTTTTAACATATGTAATTAAACTGTTGTAGAGATCAATGAAACACATGTAAGTGAAAGATAATTCTAGGTTTATTATAGTTGAATGCAGCTGCTGTCATGCTTGAACTGTCACTAATCAAGTGCTACGTTTCCAATGACTTTTCACATCTCTGACCTTTACTCTGATCCATCTTAGCCTCTACACCTGTTGCCAAATTACAGATGGCTCACAGGCTGTCACCGCCTCACTACTAGATATTTCACAAGGCCCCTCTGTCCTCCTTGGAGTCTCCTCTGACACATTCATCACAGACGTAGGGCTCATTATGGTTGTGTAACCTTAGGATCGTTAAAGCTGCTTATTACCTGAACACAGGAGTCAACCCTTTGGAACTACATCAGACTACACAATGTGTTCTTTAACTCTTCTCAGTCTAATCAAATTATCCAGAAATGTTGCTACTAACTTGTGCGCCAAGTTTCTTTTTGAAAAAGGGTCAATGATAAGTTGCACCTTACAGTTGGATAAATAAGCCCAGTGTCCAGGTTGTGTGATCTGAACCCAAAAACCTTCCTCAGTGGGACACGTTCAGTCCAAGTTGCTCATCTTTCTCTGACTTATGAAGGTATATATTCTCCATTATGTCAGTTTTTGGCCTTTAATTCTGCATTTTAACAGATAAATTGGCGTCTATGCAGGGATTCAGATGTTCTGAGAAAGGAGCCAACAACACAGAGTAAGTTTGATATTTTATTAAAAAGTAGACAGAACTGGGCTGTCACGTCATTTCCCTCCCTGTTCATCGTCTAGTCACACGGTTTACAGATGGCAGTGATGTCTGTCAGTCTGACCTGGGGGACACTTGTCAGCTCAACACAAATAAAACAGGGAGAACTACCGTCTTCGTCCATAGCCTTTATTGGAAATTCTTTACATGTGAATCCTCCGAACCTGCCCAAACCCAGCATAAGAGACTATAAATATATATATAAAAAAAGAAGTGTAAAAGAATTTTGCAGTTCCTCCAAGAATAAAGAAAGCATTTACAGTCAGACCTCATTTTGATAAGGGCAGTCGCCATTTAATTGTTGACTAAAATGTCAAACTGTGATTTGGGAATTATGTCAGGAACGACGCCGAATTTGAATGAAAACTAATAAAGGAAAGAAGAATAGGCAGGATAATTAAACAGTGGTCAAATGAAATCAGTAAAGTCTGGATGATTATAACACTAGTGAAACACAGGCGAATAGCACAGCACAGTACAGACAGAAGAAGGTGAACCAACCACTGCCTTATCAGTATACATATATATTAATATATACACACACACTGCTGGCAACCTCACCAAAGGAACTACACAGGAACTTCTGCACATTCGGATTTTTGTGTAGAGGATGTCTCAATCCCTGCCCAGTGTGTAGAAGTTACTATTAAAAAAAAAAACTTAACTGAAGAGCCAAATTATACCAGCATTACGAAGCACTCTAATTCTTTGATGAGCAGTGAGCGCACAACGCAAAAAAAAAAAAAAAGGTGGGGGGGGGGGGGGGGGTTACAACAGTCCAGCTAGCCGTGCTGAGGCTGAATCACTTGGAAAAAGCAGTGAAAAGAGTCTTTATAGTGCAGGAGTAGAGCGCCATCTGGTGACTGAACCCAGGTGGGAACCCAGGCTGCTTTTAACCCACATGACTGATTTCATTTGCCTGGGCAACTGTTCGTTTGTTAAAAAAATGTACAAGTCACCATTTCTGCTGCAACTATGAAAAGTAAAACAGCTCTGACATGTTGACTGGCAAAGCCCTGGTTAAATCTGCTGGATGTGTTCAACAAGTTATCATTTACATTACCAAATAAAAATGTGCAAAAAATATCAAATATTCAAAAATGCCCGTTTTCTTAACAAACACATTTGTAGTTTTAAACACTGTTTACAAATGTTTATGCACATAATTTCAATAAACTATGGTCCTGCAGCTGCTGGCATAATAGGTACACTTTACACAGAAGGAGTGCAAACTGACAGATGTTTCTTGAGGTACCGGTTCTTTAAAGTGGCAGGGCACTACAGAGGAGGAAAGGCTGGTCAGCTCAAACCAAGAGTGAGATTCCAAGTCAGGTCCCTGAACACATCTTGGCACCAAGAGCTGAGATGAAAGTTGTTTTTTCTTTCTTAAGTGATGACACTACAAAGTCTAATCTCCAGGCTCAACCCAGTTTGACAAAACATTTGTACCTGGGCTGGGACAAAAATACTACAACTAGTAAAATGCTATCATGTTTATCTATAGACTTTTACAGGTGACAGCCACCAGTTCTAAGGTGACCAAAGACTTCCTACCTACAGGGGATGTGGACATCATCATCTTTCCATCTCAGTGAAAACACGATGACTTGCAACAGAGATGTGTGGGACAAACATCTGACAGCTAGATTTACTCATCCTGAAACATGCCAGTAAAGTGATGGCTCAACTTTGTGTGTCAAGAGTGAGGAGAGACCTCTGATTACACTGAACTGGTGTTTGGACAGAGCAAAGACAAAGCAGTTCAGCTGACATTTAAGCCCAATTACACTTGTGAGGTTGTCAAGATGGAACTGAAATTTAAATCAAAGAGTCTTAAGAGCTCCATTATCTCAAATGTCTCATTTTTCTTTGTTGAAAAAACAAAAACAAAAAAACATTACTGATATAAACATGTTACAAATATAAATCAGTTTTCTTCTGCAGTTTTCCAAAATGTGAACAGAAATTCACTAACACAAAAAAAATATTCTGAGGATGGAGTCCCGCTGGCTGTGGGAGGAGGAGAAGGGTTTTTGAATTTCAGAGGAGCAGGACACCAACTTTTAAAGCGAATAGAGATGACCGAACGTCAAAGCAGCACCCTGGATTTTATGAGCGCTTCAGTCTCTTGGAATGTCGCTGCTGGCTGGAGCGGTCCTCGTCACTGCTGTCGGCGTCGCCCCGCCCGCCTCGCTGACGAGTTCTCCGTGTATCCCGCTCGCCATCACTATCCTGCTCCCTGTAATCCTTCTTGCCTGATGTGGCAGAGGTCCGCTTACTTTTCCTCCTGCCGTCATTTTCCTCCTCTTCACTGTCGCTCTCCTCATTCTTCTGCCGCCTGCCATTTCTTGTTGCCTTCCTGTTTGATTTGCCATTCTGCATCTTCTTCTTTGGCACCTCTTCTTCGTCGTCATCTTCTTCTTCTTCTTCTTCATCCTCCTCCTCCTCTTCTTCTTCTTCTTCTTCCTCAGACGTTGCAGGGGCCTGGCTGACACGCTTGCGTGAGCGCCGGCGGAGGTAGCTGTGGCCAGGCAGCAGCTTCTGGAGCAGCTCAGTGAATATCTGCTCTGTCTTGACCATGCAGGAGAGCACGGTGCTGCCCTGCTGGTTGTACTCCTCTGCGTTGGAGAAGACCAGTTTAATGTCTTCCAGGAAATCCTGAGTGTGGCGGTATGAACCCTGGCTAAATTTTCCAAGCATCGTCTGGAAATCCATCGGCTGGGAGATAATGTCCAGGTAGTCCTCAGCCTCCTCCGGAGAAACAGGCTCCCTGAGAGACATCACAGAACGTTAGCATAGTGATTAACCTGATGGAGAAACTTGTGAGAGTTAACATTTTACATTATTTTTTTCCCCCCTAATCACGAATGTGGTGTAGAATAGCTTCAGTCATTACAGTCGACTTACAGCTGATAAAAACTACATTAAAAGTCCCATCCACCTATATTTGCTCACGGCCCTTCGCTTTGTAGGTCACTAGGAGATGTTCTATGGTATAACTTGCCTGAGTAACTCTCTAGGCAAACTTCTTTCAGCCCAAATTTGAGCAGAACAAGTGTATGGGCAGGGGAAGCGCTTCTTGTTGTCATTGCTCTCTATGTGAAAAGAAAATAATGTCAACTGCCACTCTATCTGGGTTCACCTGACGCACCAAGTCTGCTAACAGCATGGCCGATTTAATCAAGGATGCTGTTTCCCTGCAGTAAACTGGGATGACTTATCTACCGGAGCAGTCGCTCCCATCCCACAGGCAATAATTAATCTCAGCCTCAAAGATGAGATTAGCTCAACATGGTCCCCAACTGTTTTATCACTACACTGGATTACATTTTCATTCAATGGGTTAAATGTTCCTCTGTGTACTAGGTTGAACGACTTTTTTAAAGTTGACTAATAGGTGGTGAAAGTTGAGTCAACGTCGACTAGTCAATGACGTCACACATTAAACACAGTAGACAGTAATGCTTTGCAACACTGAAATCTATGTTGTACGGAGGCTTTTCTGCAAGGCAACCGAAGCTACTGTTGGCCATAGCCCACACCAATATTTTAAACACCATCAGTCTGACGCCTCTAATATATGTCTCTTGCTTATAACTTCCATCTCTCACATGGTGCAGAAGGCTTTTCTGTATATAGATAATAACTTCAGCTATTAAAATTCCCCATCAAAATTTTGATTTGCAGCCTTCTTCTATCCGTTACCACAGGTGAAGTTGTTAACGGACTACCGTTGAGAGGATTTGGACCATTCCATTCCTCTACTGGTGTTGGTGGATGAGTGAACATCGTAATCGTACATTTGTTATTTTTCAGGACTGACTTACATATTCTGCAGTAGAATGGGTTCCATCTTTAGTTAAGTATTTCCACACACTTGATGAAACGCTGCTAGTTTGCTGGAATGACTCCTCGCCTGTGTTATCTGCGGTATTGCTATTGACACCAACTAGTCGGTACAACCTCTAGTGTGTACACTCCTTAAACGTTTATGTCTGCTTGTGAGACCTCTGAGACATAAACTCCAGTAATGATTTTTCCCCAAACGCACAGATCAAGTTCTTTGCTCACCTGAAAGGCCAGCTGTAGCGGAATTTCATCAGTTTCTTGAGGATTTCTTCACACCTCTCCAGCTCCAGCACCTGCTTGCGCACTCCTGTTTGGGAACTCTGTCGCACCTGCAGATCCCACACACAGGCAATAATTAAAGCTCTGGCTGTGAAAAGTACTTTGAAATATCTGTAGTTTTCTGAAATATCAAAACTCCTGCCTTTACATTTTCATTGTGAATCGTTTCTTTCTTGAAGAGTTGGAGATGTCTTACCAGTTCATCGATGTCTGCGGGGCTGCTGGGGCCGGTCCTCTGCTTGCTGTTCTGACTACTAGAAGATGTCAGCTTCTTAGGTTTACTTTTTGAGCTTTTCTGCCGAGATGAAGACTGCTTATTTTTCTTCCTTGGTCTCACTGCAGAGCAAAAATAAAAGTGATAAGGACGACAATAAAAACATATTAGAATCTGCTTAACTGTTACATTGCTGAGATGTTAAGGTGGGTGAAATCAATCCCGGGCTACCAAGGATTGAACAGTACTGTTAGAACCTCAAACAGGAAGCCAGAAAAATAATTAGCTCTTAGGTGCACCACCATCCTCTCCTGAACTGTTCAGCACTGATGCGCTACACTTCTTAATCTTTATCCTTGACATGAAAGCCTGAACTGACAGAGGGGATCATCCTGCCACATACTCCGAGTGAAGCCAGAGTGAGACACTGAAAGCTTCAAAGGAAGGTCCAGACCTGAACTGTGCTACATGATAACACACAGACAATGGAGACAAACGACTGAAATTCCTCCAGCAGCATTCCTCCCATTCCCAGCCATCCCTTTCAAATCCAAACTCGGGTCTTTTCAGAACACGCATGTATAATTGGATGTGGGATTTTGTTTTGTGTCAATGCTTATTCAAAATCTGAATTGTGTTAACAAGGAAAGTTTTTCTTCAACATGACTGAAATCCCCCTGATTAGAGACTTCAACTAACCATTTACAAAGATGGAGAGAGAGATGCGAATGGGGGTGGATTGATTTCAGGTAGCCCCTCCTGAAAAGAGGTGTACCCATAGATAAACTACTAATAAATGAATATATTCTACTGTTAATACGACCTGCTATTTCCCAAGAGTTATGCTGCTGTACGTATGATGGTAATGATATTATGATGTAATAATGATAATAACAATAATAGGATGGATAGCATAACTGTGTTTGCCCATTGCTATGTAGTTTGGACTTTCCCTTGTGAGCTCAAACAGCAGCTAAAATGTAATATATTTTCACTGTGTTTTATAACAGTGCTGATTTATTTTTTAACATATGATATGACACCACCATGTATGGTTAACATGAAACTGTTCTGTTGTTCTGTTGTCCATAATTTACTAAGCTAACTTAGAAGATGTACTGAGGATACTGCGCAATTTTGTGGGTGTCCAGTGCCTAGTATCAGCCATTAGTCCAGGAGATTGTATTGTTCCTATTGTAAATATCAAAATTCTGTATTCATATATCGTAATATATACAGTAAAATACAGCTGTGTGTATCCAGCATTACTAAAGTCCAGCCAGGGAACTACACAGGGCAGAAACATCTCCGCTTCAACTTGTTGCTTTGCTAAGGTATGTTTCTATCACTCCCAAAAACCCATCACGTTTCCCCAAGCCTTTCACCACGTGGGGCAAACGTGCAAAAACAATGTATTCATTCCAAACACATAGGATCAAGTGTTTACATTGTTTGGTGTTAATGTTTACCTACTTAAAGGATTATCAGAGGTTTACACAACCCTCTTAATCTTGATCCTTCTGGTAGAGTGAGTCTGTTGTGACGGAGGTGGTTACATCAGATTTTATTTTATTTTTATTTATTTTTTTAATTGTGGTTGGGCTGTTTTTCTGATTATTACTTTAATACTAGTGTTCATGTAAACATAACAAGCGATAATCTGGATAGACCGGCCAATCATTGCAATCATCCATTGCTCATGAGTAAAACTTTGTCATTGGATGGAAACATAAAAACCTAAACATCAATTTCTCTTGCCAATACTCACAGCTGTGTCCCATGGCTTTGTAATCATTCTCTTCCTCATCCTCTTCATCTTCTTCTGAGTCCTCCTCCTCAGAGTCCTCCTCATCCTCTTCTTCATCTGTGTCTTGGTTATAGTTCCTACAATAACATTCAAGAACCTTAACAAAACTGGTTTCAGTGATACTGATAAAGCAGCTGTTGTGCTCTTTGCCTACAGGAAGGAAGTTTGTCAGTATTATTAAGTGTGCATACGGATATGAAATGTTTATTTCTGTGAGAGAATGTTCATGTTAATGCTACAGAGTCGTTAACTCTATGGAATATGGAGAACAGGGTGTTCAGATACCTTGAACGGGATCCACGTCTGGCTACAGTGGGCTGGCAGGCAGGGCACAGCCACTCTCCAGCAGGAATGCGGTACAGGGCGGGTCGCAGGCAGAACAAGTGGAAGGCCTTGTTACACTCATCACAGAGGATAAGTTTCTCATCATCACCTGGAAGACACCAGTGTGAACCATAAGACTGAGTTAAAGACTTTTCCTACATATTTTCTTTCTCTCCTGATTTCCATTTACTGACCATCTCAACAAATCATTATCTTGTTGTTGTGCAGGCAACCATGTTTTTACAGTCTTATTACTACAGGTTCACCTGTTGCCCTGCGCAGCTGTTGGCTCTGTATGTAGACCTGCCTGACACTACTAGTCTGAGCTGCTCTGACCCTGCTGCTCTGTCTGCATCTGGGCCTAGACTCCAGCAGCTTCAGCACCAATGGCTTCTGTCTGAGGACTAGACAGGGAGCAGAAAACCATTTGGGTAGCGGAGCTTTGCTTCAGTCAAACAGGACCGACTATCCACCAACATTACAGGCACCTGACAACATAATAATCCAGGAGTAGAGAAGAACTATGTCAAACTGTACTTTTATCACAGTTACTGGCTTTTGTGTGTTGTTCTGTTGCGGTCTCTGGGGTGGTTTTGTTTGTTTTAAACGGCGAAAAACTCCTATGCACTTAACATCTGCAAACAGGCTGTGATGCAGATTTACATATATCCTAACTGACAAAACAGAAGAGGGAGAGAGCAGTAGCAAACCTTCCTCACCTTTCCTGCGACACACTTTGCATCGTGCGTTCTCAGCAGACATGTCCCACTTTATGCAAGCGTCCAGCATTCCCAGCAGCACATGCATACGGGAAAAGGTCTGGGCCTCTCGGATTGCAGTCTTCCACTTCTCCACTGCTGTCGCTACCTGAAGGGAAAAGTTCAGTGTGGAACAAAGGTTAACAGATTACAAGTGGGTGGCTAACATGATAATAATAAAAATTCAATAGCTCTGCTTTCTTACCCTGGCCTCTTCTGCTAGTCTCTTCTCATCATCCACCTCTTCTGCTTTACTGCTTTCTTCGCTTGCTTGCTTTTTCCTCTTCTTTTGTTTAGGGGCCATGAAGCCCTGTAAGAACTTTTTGATTACACAGGCCTGGATTGTGATGATGCACTCGCCAAAGTCTTTCAAGTTTTCCATGTCTTTCAACTGTGAAGAATTGATAAAGTAGAAGTTGAATGAAGATTATTTTGTATAATCAGAACACCATCTCCTGTTGAGGCATGAGCTTCATGCCTACAGCCTGGTAAGGATTAATATTTTATATGGTGACAAAACATATAAAATGAGACATTTCCCAGTCTTTACTTAAAATCAGTAACAAATACTGTTTGTAGCCAGCAAACTACTGACCTGATCTTCAATGTCTATGTTGTCATCCAGGTATCCCAGGCCTCCCTTCTGCAGACGAGAAGCTACTTCCTGGATGTCACTGCGCAGATATTTGAGCAGTTCTGCATAGCCGTCACATGTCCTGAGGCCCAGTTTGCTCTTACGAGTCAAATGGATGGAGTGGACAATGTCCTGGTACCTGAAACAGTTGAGGGACACATTTAGTGTCTATACCCAACTGCATTCTTTTCTGCTATCGATTCAAATGCAAGGTCCAATTTTAAGGAAACCAGAAACAAACCTTTATACTGTGCTTCGTAAAATGAATCCATCATATGGTGAGAGCTGAGCTGTTAAGCTAATAAGAATCTGCTCACCTGCTCTGTATCTTTGCCTTCAGTTCGCTCTCTCTGACGCCCTGAGGATGAAGACTTTCCACTAGTTCTTCTAGTTCAGCTGGGTTGTCACATATGAACCTTGACACAGAGGCAGGAAAGTTAGAATGCAGAGAAGATCAAGTGAAAATTATAGGATCAAATGATTCAAATAGAGCCCAACAGAAGAGAAACAGAAGAGGCTCGTACCAGAGGTTCTGACCCTGTTTGGGAACAGTAGTTTCTATACAAACATCTGGTGCTGCTCCCTGCTGGGCTCCTTCACTAACAGCACCATCTATGCTTCCATCATCCTTTTCAGCTCCTGCAACAACAACAACAACAATAATAATAATAATAATAATAATAATAATAAATAAAAACATAAATGCCATTTATATGTAAAAACAAGCCAACTAAAACAGACAGACCTGAAATTAGAGAAGTGCTCAGATGCAGATATTGTGAGGAGTAGTTACAAATAGGTTACCTTAGAACTATTACTGTACCTTGTGAATCAGTGACTACCTCACCGTCCTCCTCTTCTTCCACTTCAGGCTCAGCTGGTTTGTCTTCTGGTGGAGGAGTGAAGTTGTAGTCAATGCCTTCATGCACCCAGCCTTTCTCAATGTACAGACCAGGAACCACGTCAGAGAAAAGCCAGTATCTGAAGAAAAACATCCAACATTATTTTCCAAATTAATACAACAACTTACAATTGGCCATTAAAAAAAAAGACAGAGCTCCAGACCTCAGAACTCTGAGACCTTTGAATGTGCCCTGTAGTTTCAGGCACCAAGTTAGAAGCAGATCTTTAAAGTCTTTAGCTGTGAGACCCTGCTATTTAAGATGCTCTGACTCAGGTCAGGTCTCTACACCCGTCTCATTCCCCAGCCCTCAACATGCTGACAATGACAATGACTTGTTCACTTCCTGTCCTACATGTCCCAGGCCTTGAAATGCAGCTGTGATAAGACAATCTGCTTATGTCCCATCTGAATGGACATAACGTTTTATTTTGAACATCACCAACCTGTTGTGATTTCTGTCTGTGCCCAGCGGGGCCCTGCGCATCACGAGTCTGGCTTTGGTTATTCCATCCTGAAAGGCCCTCTCTGCTGCAGCCCTCTGTCTACGCATGCGTTCCTCTTCAGCCTCCTTCTCCATGCGCTCTACAGAGGAATAACAAAATCATGAAGTGTACTGAAACAATACGATAGTAATAATCCTTTTGGCTTTGTTCCGAATCCCACTAAGAGGTCAATTTAGGAGTACATAAATACCAAGAAAAGAACATTTTGCGTTAAACAATACACCTACAATTTAACTTGTTAAGTCACCACTTTTTTCAACACACAAATTTCAAACAAGCACATTTTGAAATGCTCTACTCCCTGCAACAAATAGTACCTTTGTTCTGCCTGTCCAACTCCTCCTTCTCTTTCTTGGCCTGCATAGCCATCAGTCGGCGGCTCTTCACTGAGCTGATCATGTCCTCAGGTTCCGGTTCTGGTTCCACCTTTACTTCCTTCTTACTCTCCTTTTTAACACGCGCCTCTTTGTTTTTCTCACCTTTGACCACATGAAAAAACACACAACAACAAACAAAAAAACAAAAATGAATATAGCGGTATATGCTTATATTTGTACTCGCAAAATAGGGATATTACTGAAAGACTGATTAACGGCTTAATAATTTATCGGAACATTAAGGTAAATAAAGTTTTAATCATTCAACATTTTAGTTTCTTACTGGTGCCATAGTTTCTGATGAACCACCTACCTTTGCTCTCCATCTCCTTTCGCTTCTGCTTCTCAGCCTTTTTGCGGTCATTGACCTCTTTGAGCATTGCCAAACGCTCTTTCCACAGTTCAGCTGACCGCTGCTGCATCGCATCAACGTGGTCTTCCACCGAGTACGTCATGAGGATGCGGTGGCACAGTGCCACCAACAGGTTGACTTTGTCCTCAGGACTCAGCTCAAACACCTCGATTGTCTCAAGCCTGTCCAGGAACTCACTAGTCACTACATCATCAAAGCCACCCAGAGCCCCTGAGTCCTCTGAGCCCTGGCCGCTATCTTCACCATGAGCGTCACACGGCCTCAGGCACAACCGCGCCAGCTCAGACACAGAGTGCATGGTGAGGGGGATCTCGGATAAAGGCATGTCAAGTTCGCTGTAGCCTTCAGCTAGTTCATCTTGCAGCAGTGTCTGGAGCAACACCACCAATACACGGTTCAGGTAGAGGAAACCGGAACGCTCCCCAGCCAGAGCATCCATCAGAGCCACTGCTGTGATGGGATACTGGTCATCTGGCATGAGCAGCCCAGCATAGCAATGAAGGAAGTCCACAACCATGGCCACACTGCCAAACAGGGTGTTGGGCAACCCCTCAGGCATGTCCACCAGCTTGAATGTGGGCAGGGTCTTGCCACCTTCGATTTCTTGGTCTTCGTATCTGCGAGATTGTTCGCGGCGGACGAGCATCTCCTTCTCGCGTCTCTCCTTGGCCTTTTCCCTCAGTTTCTCTTTGAGCTCCTCACGCTTCTTCTTCATTTCTTCCTTCCTTTCCTCTTCACTCATAGCTGCCCAACGCTTCTTCTGCTCCAGAAGCTCCCAGCGTTTCTGTACTAGCTCCCTGAGCTCCTCCGGTAGACGGCCACGGTCATCGTGGGACAGAGTCTTTGCAGCTTTAGAGATGAGGGAGGAAAGGGAGTTCTTTTTATCCTCTTTGCCCTTGTTTTCTTTGTAATAACGAAGGAGGTGGAGAGCCATTGGGTGGAGTGGCTTCCCCAATTTAGGCGGGCCCATGCCAGTACTACGGGCTCTCTTCTTTGGGCTTCCTGTAGGGGTGCTCTTAGCCAGATGCAGCAGAGTCATCTGCTTCATCTTTGGTGTTTTTGCACCAGCTTTACTGTTTTTAGAGGCTTTGAGAACATTCAGCTTCTTATCACCGCCTTTTCCAGTTTTCTTTCCCTCTTTCTTGTCGCCTGACTTTTTGCCAGATTTTGGAGTAGAGGGAGCAGAGCTTTTTCCTTCTTTCTTGGGAGTTCCTAAATTCTTTACCTTGAGTGGAGACCCGTTCATTTTCTGCATGTGACCCCAAATGGTGGGACTAAGGGGCATGCCTAAAGAATCTTTCTTCTTTTTACTCTTCTTCTCTCCCTTCTCATGTCCAGAGTCTTCTCCTGGAGTGTTAGCAGTCTTTAGCTTCTTGCTAAGTTTACCTTCTGGAGATGTCAAGCTCTTGCGCTTCGTGGAGGGATTCTCTGCCAAAAACTTTAAACACAAAAGTATGAGCCAAGAACAAACAACATTTGTAAATTTACAAATAAAAACACAGTAAGTGAATTACCTTTTGTGGATCTAGAAGAAAGTCGCTGAATTTGCTAGGCAAGTTGAACTTTTTCACCAGTTCATCTTCAACCACCCAGGGAGCACTTTCTCCCATGCCCAACCTTAGAGCATAGTGCCTGATGAAGTAGCGCATG
Source organism: Mugil cephalus (assembly GCF_022458985.1). NCBI lineage: Eukaryota > Metazoa > Chordata > Actinopteri > Mugiliformes > Mugilidae > Mugil > Mugil cephalus. The sequence goes on from NC_061778.1 coordinate 26,202,701, forward strand.
ATCTCCTTGGTTGGAGGACGCTCTGTCCTATATAGGCTGTCTACTGGGACATCACTGATCACCTATAGAAGATGGCATAGAGGATATGGGTAATTTTTATATAAATGTCTGAGTAGACCTCAACAGAAGCACGCATACAACTATGAGATATTGGTTCTGGACATACAGAACTGGTGAGGATATGACATACCTTATCTTCATTGATGAGCTTCACGTCGTACTTATGAGGAAGGAATTTGGGCATTACCCATTTCTTCTTCTCTTCTTTCATGGCAGTGGGAAGTTTCCTTGGAGAGCGTCGTGCTCGGTCACCTGAGAGCAAGCAAAAATTTATTTGAGAGCGTAAGAGTTTTGAACTATAATACAGTGGCATGAGTACCCCCCCCCCAAAAAATACAGTGCAATGCTAAACCTGATATGTAAACTGATTGATACTCACTCAGACTCTCCCTCCTGTTCTCCTCCTCTCGGGGAGGAGGCTCCTTCCTCTGGTTTTCCTGACTTGCATTCTCCTTGTCACTCGATGGAGAGTCACAAGCACCTTCAAGCTTCTTCTCCCCTGACTCGGCTTCTGGGTTTTCTAAAGGATGGATCTTTACCACCTTCACTCGTAAACTTTTGTCTTTCCGCACCTGAAGTGAAACAGTCATGCGAGTCAATATAGACTACTACCACTTGAGATACTAATCATTTCGATTTGACATTAAACAGACTTTACAGTAGAATTCTGTCTGTTGAAAACACAAAACCATTTAATATTTATAGCGGTAATGAGTAACCCAGTGGAGTAAAAATACTGGAGATGCCATAATTGAGGCAGGGCAGATAACAGACAAGCTTATGAATTTATGAGGTAAAACTGACCAGGAAGTCACATTCTTCGCCCACAGCATACTTCGTGAGGATTTCGACCCAGGCCATTTCAACCAGTTTGTCTAAGGACACTGTGTTGTGGTGGACCATCTCAAGGACAGGCTTCTCAAACCACTGGGGATACTCCTCCTGAAGTCTGTACACGGAAGAGATCAGCAACTAGTTCAAATAGGTTAATCAAACGACAGTAATGTATATTGTAATTTACATTGATGAAAATAAATGCACAGTGTTTGGATTTCTGTTGTGGAATGCAGCCTTAAAGAACAACAAAGAGCCATGCGTGGCCAGCAGGGGGAGTAAAATCTCTTGGCCGATATATTTAGACAGAACTTAAATACAGATCATGATCCTGAGTGACTTGAGCTCTGGGCAGCTGAGCACCGCTCTCACCAGTCTTTGATCTGACATCTACTTGGGCCACATATACAATTTTGTCTATCTTCATTTCGCTACAAGCACACACAAACAAAGGATACATACTATTTGTACAGGTTTGTGGTTAGTGGACTGAACGAAATCATTTAACCTCTTATATTTTTTTCCACTAGCTGCTTTTCCTTTAACAGATCAGGATATAAGGAACTCATCAGGTCATTGCAGTTTCAAGGATGACTCAATCACACACCCTCTAAATAGAATGAGAGGAGGAGCACCAGATCTATCCAATCATAGCAAAGCAGTAAGCCTTGTGACCTTCACTGAGAGTATGGCTCTTATTGAAGACACTGCTAAACTTTTGTTACAGTGGCTGTCCGATGTTTCTGTGCATCTAAATAATTAGCAGTGATTAATATCTTCAGAAAAGTGTCCAAAGCAAAGTTTTACTGAACATATTAATGCAATCAACTACAGAAATGCATACACCGTGGACTGTAACAATCAGAGCTGACTAATGGTTCTTATTTCAATGTTTCTTTAACATGCACATACAAAGCTCTGGATGTAATACTAACAGTTCAGTGACTTCTTGTTCCTCCTCCCATGCTTCTTTGTGAGTAAGCTGGCTGCTTCCAGTGCTCTTGCATGTCCAGATGCGTTCACTATACCTCTGTAAGCGTGCCTCATATTCTCTGTACAAACTTTGTCAAGGAAATTAAAGCGTTCACATGTCAACATGTCACATTTTGCTGTAATAATAATAAAAGTGAGAAGTGCTTCAGTCATTGTCAATAAATTAGTGTCACTGTGTAATGAGAGGCCAAAGAACATGCGCAGACATTTCAAAACAAAACGTAACAGGATAATAACAACGTCTGGAAAAGGGTCTGGGGACTGGATAAGCATAGTGACTGCAAGGGAAATGAGGAATAGATCGCCTCAAAGTCTAAAAAGAAAACACACTTGTACGATCAGTCAATGAGACTCAAAGATGTAATTGAGCGTCCTCTGTCAAATCCCAACCTCTGATGATTGTTTAAACAGTAAAAAGAAAATGTGTTCCCAGTAAAATTCTCAGTGTTACAATACACACTTCCTTTAAATGTAAATGTACTTTGGAAATGTATTATATAGCATTTCACAACAACCTCCAGTGAACCAAAGTGCTTCACAAGAGATCAAATAATTAAAAACACACCCGTAAAGAAGTACATGAGTAAAAGAAAAAATATAAAAACGATACACAAAAGAGTAACAATAAAATCAGTGTCACCACACTACCAGCTATTAAAAGCCATTCGAAATAGGTACGTTTTAAATTTAGATTTGAAGAGTGGGAGCTTATTCCAGAGCCCGGTTGCACCAACTGAAAAGGCTTGGTCACCCTAATGTTTAAACTTTGAGATGGCACTTCTAGCTTCCTTTAAGCAGTTACCAGTGTTATACACAGACACAAACACTAGTATGTGTCGTGGCTCTATCAGTCAAAATCTATGTCAAGTACGGTAACGTTAGAGACATGACAGCATCTTAAGACTTTTTTCTATCTCTAGTTACGTGTGTCACATTGAACTGACACAACTGGCTTCATAACCTTGTTGACAGCAACGGACCTTGCATAAGAGTTCACATAAACACCTTCTAAACCAGTTGGTTAAAGTTATCTGACTTTCACGGAAGAAGTATGCCCGTTATCAAAAACTACTGTGTTAAATCGGTCAACTCACTTCCTTGACAAACTTCAAAATACAAAGCTAGCGACAGCTAAGTCGGTACGTGTTAGCTAAGTCCACAGATGCAGCGAGCCATTGGCACATAATGGGACCGTAACGTTAGCAATGTGCTAGCTGCTAGCACTGTTAGCATTGGTAGCTGACAGCGCGGCCGTTAAAGATGAAAGTGAAAACGTTTTAGGATTTCTTCACATTAAACAAAGCAGATATGTCACTTAAAGGCTTAGGATTTCGCCAGTCTCGTTAAACAACCAATTAATAGCCGCAGCGAGTTGCCTAACAAAGCTTGTGTGAATGCTAGCTAGCGAGCTTGTCATCCAGTATAAACTGTGTACAAACAGTTAATGGGGGAGAAATGTCAGGTAACGTCAAATTCAGTGATCCAGCCTGCTGCTTCACACCGTGTCTGTGGCCATGCTGCTATAGGAATTTCAGCTTAGCGAGACAGGTAGACAAAGGCGGGTATCAATCCTACCGGCTGGCTCGATAAGTCGAGACTGAGCATCACCATCATGTTAAAGGATACTCTTTGTTCCTGAAGGCCTCCTTGGTGTGCTCGATGATGTAGACCTCCTCTCCCGGGCCTGGTGGCTCGGCTAGCGGCTTAGCCAGTGGGTATGGTTTCCGGCCCAGAAGCGGTGCCATTTCAAAATCGGAGATGGCACACGTGCCCGAGGTACAATTAGATGTTCTAGTGTCCGACTAGTGCAGTAATACACAATGGTATGTCCTTAGCATCTATCCAAGTGAGCGAAATATCAACGCCGATTGATAGCACGTCTTAGGCTACCGCCGGCAGGCCCGGCACTCAACGTGGAGCAGACTAGCTAGCAGGCTGGGTCGCTATCTCGTTGCAAAACAATAATAGAGCGCTTCTTTCCGCCGGCCTCATCGCACCATTCTTCACTCCTCTAAAAGCGCTTTCATGCCCGTTTTAGGGATGCTCCGGTGTGTAAAACTCGCTTGCCTGACTTCTCTCCCGGGATAGTTGGTGAACTTTTAGCTCCTTTGGATGAGCACGAAAGGATGCAATCCACACCGAAATTAAACTCGCGGCAACAAGCTCAATTCAGCAGGAGGTCTGGCGCGCTGAACAGTTCCGACCAAGTCTTCGCAAATTAGGCCGGTTCCCGTTTAAGCTGCATCTGCTGTGCGCGACTGCCGTCAAAACTTCTCGTTATCAGGTAACGGCGTTAGCGTGTGTTAGGAGAAAGTAACTTGTATCACTCAAGAGGTTAATTTCTGGTCGAAATGGCGGGAGTTTCTAGTCCACCGGCAAAATTCCGTACACCCTCAGAACTCCGTTTCCCCGGCAGCAAGCCGCGTCGCGTGAAGGTCCCGCCCTTACTTTACGATGATTGGCTGGCTCTGTGAAGCGGCCTCGCCGATGTGTATTTAAAGCCTCACATTGGCTAAAACCGCTTGTCTATCGTCACTAACAACGAAACCACGCCCGCTTAGAATATCAACCAGACGCTCGAAGGAGCTAGTAACAAAAATGTACAATGTACAGGCTATTTAACTCATAAATACAAATCGATTTATATTGTTGTATCGTGTGTGTGTGTATATTTACATATATTTAAACCAATATGCTAATAATAAGGACAACAATAATATGCTAATAATGATCAAATTTTAAACCCATTGTCTGGGATCCATTTTAGACAGGCCTGAATAAACAATAGGTTTAGGCAATGATGAATAAATTATCGCCTAACAGTATCAATGATTTGAAATGAAAAGTAGCATTTATTATGGTTTACAAATATGTTTCAGTTATAAACAAGGGCAAATTATATTATATAGCTTTAAAAAAATCTTGCATGTGATGAGCCAAAAGAAAACTTGTTCCAGAAAGGTTTTTCATTCACATTGGCACAACTAAACATCAGTCCGCGTCAAGCTACACATGTAACACCTGTTAAAAATGTCGAGTAAACTTTCAAACAACGCAAAACAAAGCAATATCCTATGGAGACATGCAAAAGTCCAACTGCATAAAGAGTAAGTCAGAAACAGATTCCAGAAATATAGCCATTTACAGCACATAACAACGGTAGGGAAATCCTCTCCGTTCTTCTCAGGGATCTCAAAGTTTTGAAAGAGCTTTAAAACTGCAGTAAATACTTTTTTTTTGTCATTAGCTGAAATGTAATGAATAATATCTGCATACACATGTAATCAGAACCAAAAAATATTGAAAGCTTAGCTAATTTTACAACAGCTGAGGACAGGTATCGTGTGCATTTTAACAAATTAATTTTAAATAAGCTATCTCAGAACAGCATTTTCTCCTGTGCAGATCTTCTTTAAAGGAGGTGCTCCTGATTCATCCAGTTCTTCCTGAAGAACAAAAAGGACCAAATTAGGATAATGTTTGACATTATATTCTTGCAACAGACCCAAACAAATTGTTAGAGAGAATGTGTGCAGTCTTCCGCAACCCATATTTTTAAAGTAAACCTGTGTGTCTGGAGTGCTCCGCCTAACAGATCCTGATGACAGAAGGTCCTCCTTGATGAGAGTAGGTGGCTCATCTGCCGCCTCCTGTCCTGAATGAACTGGCTCTGCATTAGACATGGAGTTACACCCAGTTCATTGGTACACTAGTGACATTGAATATATTCTAACAGAACAGTCCTGCACTAAATGAAGGTTATGGGATTCAGCATTAGTAATAACAGAGAGTTGTAGATTCAACTGTGTTTTTATTGTGGAGGCTGTGGTTTGTAGAACTATGGAATTGTACTGTAAGTAATACTGTATTGTATTGTAAGTTATACTGACACGTTTCTATTTATTTGGCAACCCTGTCAGTGAGCTAGGCTAAATAACAGAAATCCCTTTGTCTTTAATTCAGTCCATTTTAACAGCACCACAAACTACATCCTGCAAAACAACATAAACTTGAAAGAGGAAAGAGGAATTAATACAGGACTGTTAGAATACACTTAACCAATGTACCTAATGTTTTGACAACTGAATGAAAGTCCTTATCAATGCAGCTACGACACTTATTTATCATTGTTATTACTTATCAAATACAAATAATTAAATAAAGATAGGACACTGTCACATAAATCTGTGAGTGCAGTTCAGAAAGCCATCCTCATACCATCTACACTCTCCTGGCCAAGCATTGGCGGCTGGGAGTCTTCAGTCCGGAGGCTGGAGGTATGTGGAGGGCTGACTTGCTGCGAGCTGGAGGTGCTGCTGCTGTTGTCCATTTTAGGCTGGTATACGTCCGACAGAAAGCTCTGGTTGCTGTTTTCATCTGAGGCAGAGGACTGTTTGTTAAATCACGTCACTGTTTCTCTTCTCTTTTGACACACAGGCATCAACATTTATTTATGTATATTTTAAAACCACAAAACTCACCGGTGAAATCCAATAAAGAGTTTGTGTTTTCCAGGACCACATCTTTCAACCCTCTAACATCTCCACCTGTGGATTTGGTGCGATATATCTAATAACACAAAATGGATTGTCAAATTCATGAGCGTGGGATGGAGATTACAGCAAACGTACATGAAAAAAACAAGGCCCACACCTGCTTAGTTTCTGTTACTGGCACCCACTTGAATATGCGTAAGGATGTGTCTCCAACTGTTACCCATTTCTTCTCCCTGGGGGGATCAAATTAGTAGATTATTTTCGGAGAAAAACCCAGCCTATGTCTCATAATCTCGCAATAATCTGTAACATGACATAAATGCATGTCCTCTCTTTCCATAGCACAGATGACAGCTAATCAAATACCCCTTTACAGCCATAGCATACACTACAGGAGCACGTAAAAAACACGAGAGTCCGTCCGAAGGGTTTTAGTCATTTCATTGTAATGTGACTAACAGGACAATCGTGTAAATTACAGCCCGCCATCCGCATGTGAGGCTGGAGCCATATTGACAGCACTCGGCGGAAAAACTCGACTTGCCCCGCCCCTCCTGTCAAACTAGGGCGCCGATTGGTCAACAGCCTTGTCAATCATGTAACTTTTCCGACTGAAGTTTGTTGAGCGACGCAGCAGATAATCAGACTGCGGTCGACTAATACATTTCCCACCATATTGTGTCCCGGACAGCTTACATACCATTTGCGCACTTTCTCGATGGCGGCCAGCACCTTTTTAATGTCATCTTTAGCCCGACTTCGGGTCTCAGCGCGGCCTGATCGTCCCGACATCTTGATGGTGTTATGATTCATCTACAGATGCATCTGAAAACTTCAAGACCAAGCCCCAGTCCTCCGTTACAGTGGCGATCTCGCGAGATTTCAGAGTCACCGTTTTTTTTCCCTCTCTCCTTTTTTGGCTTCATCCTCCTCAGTATGTTCAACACTGATACGGTGGACACTCCTGATTTATCTTTATTTATTTATTCATTCATCAGGAATGATTTAAAGTTTTTATTTAGCGCATCGTTTACTCAAATATTACATTCAAATATTAAATTCTGAAACACAATTTTACTTATAATTTGACATTTTATGCCACCTTATCAACAATTGTGTATTTTAAGATAGACAAAATCTTCCTTTGTGAGGTGTAGCTGGGAGTTATTTCCAGATTAACGTTTTGCTCAGGGTTGTAGTGCTTTGCAAAAAAATAAATCCGACAAATCCTGCAACATTTTTTGTTTGTGTCCCTATTAATGATCACTCAAACGGATTTACTTAAATTATTGTTTATGCACCAGAGAATTAAAATATTTCACAAATGAAGAGCAGACTAGAAAATAAATCAATAGCGACTTTCTTGACCAGTTTGTTAATTTCCCAAATTAGAAAACTCAAAAGACCAGTTATTCTGTTTTATATATATTTTTATTTTTTTATTTTTTTTTTTAATTTTAGGTATACCACATCAAGAATCTTCACAGACACATTCAATTTTAACTTTATGTTGTTGAAAATGTCTGAATCAGTTGCAAGTTTTTAAGAAGGAGCATATTAAGTACATGTATTCATTAATGCATCTATACCTAATGGAAATTTTTAATGTATGACTTTTGATGCTGTATTTTTACATTGTGGTTTTACCTTTGGACCATTTCTATTATTTGTAAGTGCCAGAATAAAAACGCCAAGCTAATCTTCTAAAACAACAACAACAAAAAATAACATTTTCTTGACAAAAGCTTGGCTAAATCTATATTCGTATTCCCACGTTTGACCAACAGAGTGCAGCGTTGAGCCAATCAGAGCAAACAGGTTCCCAAACAGGCATCAGAGACTATGAGTAATAGTTGGAACTGTGTTGCAATTTAGATATATTGATGTGATAGGGATCATTGCTGGTAAACAATACCTTTTTTTACTTCTTTGCTTGCAGGAAATGCTGTCTTTAAACACCTACGTGCCATTCAACTAAATCTGATCCAAGTGGACTGTGTGGTTCATTGATGTGGTTTTCTATTAATGGTAGTCTATTGTCAAGATGTGTTTGGAGTGAAGGATGTGAAACAAAGAAGTAACTGGGATTGTTTCTGTGTGAGACATTCCACTGACTGTGGTCAGTCTTTTTTTATTATTATTATTATTTTACTTCACATGGTGCTTTTACATTTCTTAATCAGTTGAGTAAGACTGATGGTTAATATTGTGCTCAACGTTCCCCAAAATGATCCATCAAAGCTCAAGGGACATTTCCTGTAAAGATGTACATGTAGGCCTACATATAGGTCTAGTTTGACAGTAATATGATAAGACTTCTAAGACATATTTGCACAATTGTATAATAAAAAAGCACCACACTACAGAGACACAATCTCGACATATTACTGTGGGGAAGTCTGTGGGGACTCTGCTAGAGCTTCAGCCAGTGGATGATGACGGTGGGAGGAGTCAGAGATAGTTGCCAGAGAAAATATCCAAATAACAGCAACATATATCAGCATGCAGCAGAAAGGTGTCATGACATTTTACACACAACAGCAGCTTCCTGTGAGGACACTGTGTGTAAAGGCTGTACACAGTGGTGGGAGGGTTTTGTGCAGCAATGGTGGAGAATTGTTTGTGGATAAACACAGTTCTGTAAATGTCCACAGGATTGACAGTGAAGTTACACAGGGCCGACTAAGAACTTAACATAGAAAATACTGTATAAAAAAAATTAATACAGAAAACTTCAAACTTAAACTTAAAAATTATAAAATTATTTTACAGTTATTGTGAATAAAACATAGATTCATAATTTTAGGGGAGATCTCTTATAGTGCATGTTTTTATGACTGAGAAAAAATCTAATAATATTGGTATATCGTCATATATTGTACACATAGAATCAGAAACACAATAATGAAACACATGTTCACACATGAGGAATCAGCTATGGTGATAACATTTATAGCAATAAAAATGCACATTGACAAAATGAACATATATATACATATATATATATATATAAACAGAATACTACCCTTACCAAAGAAGAAACCAGAAGAAAAGATATTCTAAAGAAATACATGGTTGTAACTATCAAATGAAGTGGATTGCATTCACAAATATTCCTAAGCAAATTATTAATATTATTTAAGATTTTAATAAAAAAAAATAGATGAACAGTAATGGGAAATTTGACAAAAGGCGAAGAGTCAAAAAGTTAATAGTGATATCTGCTATTTAGCTGAAAAGAGACAACATCATTCTATCCTTTGTCTCTCCTTTTGGACTGAACAGACCCTGCAGACTCTTAGCAGGCAACACCGATGGACAAACCTTTTTTTTAGAAAACAAAACAGACCAAAAAACAAACAAACAAAAAAAACGTTTTTTTCAATTCTTATTATTAGGGTTTCTGGGACAAAGTAAGGGGCTACACACGCCCTTTTCTTTCTTTCTTTCTTTCTTTCTTTCTTTCTTTCTTTCTTTCTTTCTTTCTTTCTTTCTTTTTTTAATGTTTTCCCCTCACGTTATGTTGGTTTTAATTTGGAAGGGGAAAGAGGAAGCGTCCTGTTGCTGTGTGCTGGCTTTCCTCTGGTGCTCTGAGGCCGTTCACTCCTGTCATTGACTGGCCCGGACACAGAGAGGCCGAACGCTCCAGTGAACGGGGCGACTAGTCCAGCGCAGCATGGACGGCTGCCCGCCATAGTTAGTGCAGCTTTTATGCTTAGTTTTTTCTACTGCCTGTCGCCGCCTCATCGGCGGAAAGGGATATTTTTTTTCGCTGGTGTGTTTTTTTTCTGTCACAGACGACAATGGATCGAGTGAAAAGCTCCATGCAGCAAGTCCCTAACGCTATCCCCAAAGTGATCCGGAGGACTGGAGGGGCCAACAGCCTGGAGCTGGAGAGGGAAAACTTTGAGAGAGGGCAGGTACGGAGTGCAGGGGTTCAGATTCATGGAATAACATTATTCTCCTGGAAGCGTGGGGTGGAGGTCCTTGGCTGAGAGCCGCTTTATGTGCTGGTGGGTGGATTGATAGTCATGTCAGGCTGTTTTCTTCTGTCAGCTCATAAAACTACAGCTAAGTAACAGACACTGTGTTGTTTGTATGTGGCTCATACTGAGTTTTTACATGGATGCGCATTATTATGGCTTACCGAGAGATGTCTGCGTGTGATCAGCAGATACAAATGAGTCCAGTGAACAACAATAGAGCTGTTCAGCTGTGGGTCAGTGGCCTTTGAGTCCAGATAATGGTGCTGTTTAGCCTATCTGCTGTACAAATCAGACAGGAGCTCCAGCTCCATGGAACTGCATCATGTGGGACAAGGCCTACGGTCAAGTGATGATGATGATGAATTGATAAGAATCCTACATTAAATTAAGGAGATAGAGACCGAATGCTTGTTCAGTTTTAATATTAGGTCTTTATTTGCATTAACCCAGTGAGCATATGTATGTAGGCTGCTGTGGAGCCTGCTGCTTCCTGCCTGGTGGTCTTCCCCCTCCCCTCCCCTCCCCTCTCCTCTCTTCCCAGACCAGGCACAGGGGAGGGAAGGGGAGAGAAAGTAGGTCAGATAAATCCAGGCAACCAAACTGCCATGGTAGTAGTGCTACACGTTTCTCACATCCATAGTGAAGGCACGCTCAACATAGCCTGAATATGCACTGTGTACAACTCTGTGTCTGGATGGTCGCATTCAGTTTGCCCCCACCCTACTGACCCTGCATGCCTCCACTCCACCCAGGACAGTAATGGTATGGATTAGAAGACAGAGAGGGGGGAGAGAGACGGATGCATGGCTTTATGTGTTCCAAGCAAAGCCTGGTCACTAGGTCGCTGCCAGTCGTCTGAGATCACACCCTAGGGAAGTGTGTCAAGATAGCACATGCTGAAAGTAAAAAGAAGTGGTGGATTTTTTTTTTGTCTCGCTCTGGTGTTATGTGCCTACCTTATAAAAGATTTCCGCTATCATTTAAGATCATTTAAGCTAAGAGCTTTGCCGTTGACCAGCTTGCCTCTGTCATTAAGAAAAAAACATTCAGGCAAGATGGAGCATGTATGATCTCTTATTAGTGACTTCCAACGCGATTAGCCTGCAGCAAGACACACTCATCTGTTTTGTTGGTCATGCCAGCTGTGGCACTTTCTCCCCTATAAATGTGTTTATTTTGAAGATGAAATCGCTGAATATGATATGTGGTTGATTTTTGATCCAGAGCTCTTGTGGGAGGTGCAGGAATCAATGAAGCTGCTGTCTGCTTTACAGGGGATCAGCGAGCGATAATCTCATCTGATCTGTTGTGCTCTAAAGCTGCCTAAATCTGCTGGGTGGTGGCTTTCACATCCTCTATGGAAAACCTGTTGCCTACCCACATATGTACCTGTCTTTCTTAGAATTTTAGATTTCCTGTAATCAAGCTAAATATAGTTGTAGCTTTTTATTTAGCCTAGTCCACTGACTATAATATAGTTGACAAAAATGCTAGGAACATGCATCGGTACAACACAACACTAGTAATACTATGAACTACGGCCTCTGAAATGAAAACACAGGTGAATCAATAGTTCTCTCTTTTATTTTATACAAATGCTGAATGCCACAACCTTTAGTGCAGCACTGTTGTATCAGAATGCAAGTGTACCTAATGAACTGCCAAGAAAGTCTGGCTGTACAGTGGCAGCTATATATTATTTTCATTACTGGTTACTTGATGGTTGTTTTCTAAAATAGTGTACTCACTCAAACACGGTTTTCTGTTGATCATTATATCAGATGTAGAACTTCACCATAATCATTTACAATAGAGAAGTTCACTAGTGTAACTTCAGGGTATACTAAACACTGGTGTTTGCTTATGAATATGTTGACTTTCAGACCAGAGTTGTGTAAAAAGCACATTCTGAGCCTATCTCTCTGCCGAGTTGGGTAAACAACCACAGTTCGTTCAAAATCCTCTCTGTCATCGCGTCTGCGTTGGGTTATAAAAAGCCTGAACCAGGGCAGACCAGATAGTGCACAGCGCTTGCTTTTTAATGACATGTTTAGCCTCATAATAGCAGCTGACTCTTTAATTTAGAGTTAAAGGGGCAGATTTTCAATCTTTGCCGTATTCTCCTCAAGCGTCATTGCATGTTTTGGATTTATGTAAAATTATATTCTCAATAGCCATAAGACGTAAATAACAAGCTAGTACTGAAAGCTCTGCTTTTCACAGTCGTTATCTTCAGGCCATCAGCCATGCCCGTTTCTGTCAGCTCCTGTTCTCTGAACTGTCAGAGTCCACAAGTCTTTCTCATTTGAAAGCTGGTGTAGGTAGTAATCTCTGTACCGATAGGGACCATAATTGGTGCTTGTGGAAAACTTTTGGGGCACCAGTTCCTCAGCTGGGATATGCAGTTTGAGCCACTGAGTGACACCACATTGTGTGTTACGTAATTAAGGCCTTAAAATTAGCCTGCTAGTCTCCACACTGAGGGCACTCCCGTTTGCATTTAGGGACATGTGTGTTGGATGTTGGCTCGGCTGTGTGCAGCCATGATTCCTGATCTTTTCTGTCTAATTGTGCTGTCATTATTGTGTTTTGGTCAAATTTGTGGGACTACCATTTGTATCAGCAGCAGCTGGACATATCGACAATTAAGACCATCATCCTAATATTGTCTAGGCACAACTCATCAACATGGGCCTTCTGAGGAAGTCCTGTGGCGTCTGGCAACACAGTGCTGTTAGTGGGGGCCTTTGGGTCCTATGGGTTGAGATTGGACTTGATCAGTTTGCGATCAAGTGAATTTGGAGGCCAGGACAACACCTTGTGCTTCATGTTTTTTGAGTTGCGTTTTTGTGTGTGTGTCTGTGTCAGGCTACATCCTGCTGGAGATGGCTGTTGCCATCAAGGAGTGTCATTGCTATGGGCTGGAGGTGTCTGGTCTGGTCTAAATGGGTGCTACATGTCTAAGAAACACCCACACGAATGAATGCCAGGCCCAAATGTTTCCCAGCATAACACTGTAGCGTCACAAGATGGTCAATGTTATTTACTTCTCCTGTCGATGGTTTTAATGATGTGGCTGATCAGCGTATGTAAAGAATGACGAACCATGATGTCACCCATAGGTTTCCTGAAGAGTGTTTTTGAAGCTCGGTGTTGTGGCTTGGGCTGTCACCATCTTGGCATTGCCTGACTCATTCTAACTCGTGGTTGTTACAAAAAAGGGGAGAGAAGTGGAGCATAAGTGGTGCTGAGGCCGATAGCTAGTAACCTGTGATGGGCTAGCTTAATTATACACAACTTCCTCTGTATACTACAAATGGGTGCGTTATATTAAAATTCAAGCCCTACAGTTAAATTAGTTGTTAGCAGTTGAGATCAAAGTTGCTCTTTGTTACAGGCTGTAAACATGATTACTTTTGCTGTAAAGCTAAGACATTTTAACATGGACCTCTGTGGGTATTTACACGCTTTTGGAGCCAGCCTCACGTGGACATTTGAGAAAATGCAATTTCTGGAACCTCCAGCTGTTGTACTCTATAATCTTCTCATTTACCTCATGATAACTGTAGAAGTGTGTGTATACCTGGTTGGGAGTCACTGGTAAACAGTATGTATGATCCTGAACCAATGGGCACCCCCGTCATCCCCCAGCCCTCTCACCCTCTGTGGCAGCTGTGGAATTCAGGGGAGGAGCAGATCCATGCCCCCAGGCACAAGCAAGACTCGGCAGGGCGGATGTGGACAAACATTATTTTTTCTTAAAGCACCCTTTCCTTCTCCCCCATTTTATGTCTTCCTCTTTGCCTGGTTCTCCTGCTCTCCGTCGCTCATTGTCTTGAGTCCACTTTGCCTTCCTTCACATCCTGCTTTTCAAAATACAGGGAAGTTACAGAGGGACATCCGCGTACATGACGTACGCACGCAGACAAGCATGTGGGCATGAAAGCGAGACCATTAAAAGCACTGAGGCAGCAGAAACAGCAGGTGGTGGTTTGTGGCCTCATTTCACTGACTGTGTGTGGAACAATGGGACTGGACATGAGTGGCAGGTTAGTAAGTGGAACAAAGTGCACCGATGAGTTCCTGGCGACACCAACAATGGTTCTGATTTACAGATTTGGAGTTCTCCTCTGAGTTTCATCGCACAGTAAAGCGGAAAGGGAGTAAGACAGAGATGAAGCGTCGCTTTTTGTTTCACTCGCCGCAGAGGTCAAGAGTCAATCTGCAACCTGCATCACTTATGTAAACATGTGGTATGCAAATTATCCCACTTCATCATGACTGATCTTTTAAATGAATGCAATACATGTGTCAGCTATGTGATTAAAACATTCAGTGCCGACTAAGCCCGATGAAATAAATATTGAAGAATGAGTATGTTACATACACTGATCAGGCATCACATTATGATCACTGACAGGAGAAATAATAACATCGACCATCTTGTGACAATACAGTGTTCATCTAGGAAACATTTGGATGTGGCATTCATGTGGATGTTACTCAGACATGTACCACCCACCTAGACCAGACCAGGCACCCCCACCCCATTACAATGACACCCCTTGACTCCTTGACAGCCATCCCCAGCAGGATGCAGCCTGACACAGACACACACACAAAAACCTTTTAGGCTTTAGGTACAACTAAAAAAAAAAAAAAACATGAAGAACAGTGCAAATTGTTGACCTGGCCTCCAAATTCACTGGATCACAGTGTCTGTGGGATGATCCACAGAGGACCCTCCCCTCAACTTATAGGACCCAGACAACATTGTGTTTCCAGACACCACAGGACACCCTCAGAAGACCCATGTCCATTCTCTGATGAGTGAGTCAAAGCTGTGTTAGGAGATCACAATGGATAGGAAGGTGGTCATAATGTTATGCCTGATCAGTTTATAGCTTGTGCGAGGTCTTAAAATAATCAAACTGATAGTCATTTGCACTGATCAGCTTCCTGCTGTTTAATATTACTTAATGCAATTTATTTAAGGAATAAATCAAACTTTAAATCTTTCTCAGTTTTTTATTTGCTGAAAAAGCAGAATAATTAGTCATGCCAACCCTCTATTCAAAAACATGTTGGAGTGAAACTTACTTAAGGATGAAATAGTCATGTTAATCACAATAAGGCAGCAGACTCTTAAAGTGTATTATTCTTACCCCTATTGCCTCTACAGATTACTGCATTTTCTCCACTTCTAATCAGAATGAAAGATTCAGTCAGAATAAAATGCCTTATGTAACCTCCTCAGTCAGAACAGAGGAAGGAAGGAACCATAAATTAGATTGAGGGGGATCTTTTACAAGCAACCGAGCATGATTGTGACTGGTTTACCCTGTGGGTTGACATGAAGACAATTCCCTCCGTCACTGAATGTAATAACATCCTTGTATCTATCTCTGTTGGGATTTTTCGAGTGGGAGGCATGAAATTGTTGTCGTAAACACACAGGACATACTTCTGGAGTCAGTGACAGGAAGAGACGTTCACTTCAGTGGACTTTGACCCCTTCTAGCCTATTTACTCAACACAGGTTGTGGTTATGATTTTGCAGCTCCACATAAATACTTACTACTCCTAACTTTTGTCACGTCATACTTTGACTTTAGAAAACCATTTCTTAAGATATAGCATTTGAACTTTTAGAAGAGCCTTGACACTTCCTCAGTTGTTTTTGAGTGAACCATGAAATTACATTTTTCAGTAGGTAGTTAGAGTATATTTTGCCACCCTCCCTTGGACTAAATGTGCAGGATAAGTCACAGATTTCCACTCCTTGTCCTCCATGAAAACAATGAAGGTGCTTTATGCCATTACTACTTAACTGTGAGAAAGCTAATTTGGGACTTTGGAGAGACAATGGCGCATGATAGATGCTGACAGCAGCCTGTATTATATTGCAGTCACTTTTTAGTTCACATATTTGTTTATTCTGACAACTAAAGAACTTTTTCCCTAATTTATACACCTAAGTTAAGCTCACACATATCCTTTATCCCAGGCGGTTAGGCTTCATGAAAAATGAGAGGAGACTTTCAGAGTGGAGAGCAAGACAGAGACAGAGTGGGACCGCTGTATGTGAGAAATGCTCTGCCTTCAGTGAAGGGCCCACGTCGTACCAGGAAGTGAAGAGACTCATTGGTGAAAAAAAGCCGGCATTGTTTGGAGAGGGACTGTTGAGCAGCCTGGAGGTATAATGCACAGCCCAGATTGTCTGATGAGTAGCATATTGATTATCAGGGCTGGCTTGGCCTCACTCAGTCAGCTGATGCCCTGTGAATTGATCTTGTGGGCTTATTGTTCTTCAGTGGCTTTAGGCCGTCTCTGTATCTTAATTGCTAAAAGTGTGACGAAAGTGTAGCATTTGGAATGTTTTGTTAGGACTGCTTACATCTGCCATGTTTTTTGCAATTTTCTGAGTTGTACTTATGACCTGAGAGTATGTTCATATGACTTTTCCCAGTTGCAAACTAATGTGATAGACTGGCAACCTTTCCATGGTGTACCCCCTCCCATCCAGTGCCAGCTGCGATTGGTCCCTTGTGTCCATAAAGGTTTATAGATAATGTAGGGAGATGATTTTTCCAATATTCCAACATAACTTGGACGCATAATAGATCAAGAATCACTGACTCAATGTCTATAACTAACACAGCAGATGTGACAGTCTCAGAGAAACCAGATGGGGGCGTTAGGTACCCAGAATTGCTCTCACAGTAGAAGCTGAGCTTTTCTCATCTCTGAAAGTTTCTCTTTTTAGGGCACCCACATCACTGCATTCAGAATAAAATGTAAAAATGATTCTGAAACTGGCATTACTGCCATACAAACACATAGAAATACTAGACACTGTACATGATTGTGTTATGTGTGTTTTCTACCGGAGACATTTGTTGCGTTTCATGTAGTTGTTATTGTGCAGCACATCCTCAGAGGACGAAGGTAATTTGGGGCCTTGTTTATTGTTAAGGTCAGGTGATCCTTTATAAACACAGACTAAGTATTGAATGGATCAACAGTGGGAGCTGTTTATCACCCCCACCCCTCTTTTGGGGGACCCCTCGGAGGTCCCCGGACCCCAGCTTGGGAACCACCGGGTTTGAGCCATCCCACTCTGCGGGCTCCATGCTACCATTGTCTAACAAGAGAGCGGGCTATTTGCAAACTAAAGGTAGCCCACTACCAGCGGTGGGCTGATCCGCACTAGCAGCAGGGCTGCTTTTAACGTGACATGAGCGGCTGAGACCAGCGGCTGTCTCCGTGTTGTTCCCTCCACACTGCTCCGGCTTGTCGGGGAGTCGGATGCTGGAAGTCCTCGCCGATCGGGGAGCACGTAGGGCTCGGACAGAAAGCAGAAGGGACGCGGAAGGAAGGAAGAAAAGATAGAGGATCGTTTTAATACCAAATCGGGACACATGTTGAGCTAAGGGCCCGCTCCACCTCCCCTCCTTCTCCTCCCAAATGCATTTGTTGCCTCAATCTCTTCCCCGTTACTAATTACTCGGCGTTAGGATAAAGCCAACGGGTCTTCCTCTTCGGCTCCGAGGGATCCTCGCTCGCCGCTTTTAGGGGGACGATCATGGATCTGAGTAAAATTGTAAGTTCAGAAAAATTCTTTATCTAAACAGGGGAAAGATCGCCGTGGGTCTGCGTGTTTTTCTTTTTTTTTTCATTGTTGTTATTTTAATAGAGGTGGGGGTGGTATCCAAGAACTCCTGCTGCACACATCACGTCGACTATACTGCAAGTTAGGCTCTGTGCAAGCAGGGGCTTGTTGTGTGGAGATTATGCAGCTCAACGTGGCCGTGGGAAGTTTGGGTTTTGTTGTGGAGAAGAAGGCATGACGGTCTTAAAGGCAGCCAGTCATTCCAGTGGTTATTCCAGCGGTTTCCGAGATGAGGCACGGGTCCTTGAAGGGGGCCGACCAGTGCTTCAACTGCCGCATTTGGTCGAGGTGTTCAAAACGAACAAACTTATTTTCTGCTAATCTTCAGCGTGATTGTCTAGTAAACCAATCTGCAATTTAAATATGACTGGGGATGTTGCATTCATTCTACAACTTCAGATGCAGAATGCAACAGAAGCCCAGTAGTATGAGGTCCCACTCTCCATGTTACCATGCTTTCCTAATCGACTCGACCAAATAAGATCATCCTACACTGCATACAGGAAGTTCATTAAAAAAAAATTAAATGTGTATAATCACACAAGTGGTCCTTTTCAAGGTCTGTTGATTTACAGCCACAGGTTAGTGGAAAACGTTCGGCAAATGTGCCCTGAATGTCAATTACAGAGGCACTAATGTCAATTACAGAGGCACTAAAGTTTGTCGGAGGCAAACCTTAAGCTTGGTTAGTCTTTGTGCATATAACCCTGTGTTGGTGTGAATTTTAAAAGGGATGATTTGATATCCACGTTTGAACAATTTTGTCTAATTAAGGGCACTTATCTTCCTGTGTCTCTGGGTTACTGTGAATGATGCCATAGAGGAGGCTAACAGCCAGGCTATGGGTGCTGGAGCAGGTGCACGCAAACCAGATCAACAACACCAGCCTTTTACTGCCAGCATGGATGGATGGGTGTACTTTCAAGCCTTGTATAGGTGTGGGGGAGGGTGTTCGATGAAAGCCCAGAGTCCTCTTTTCTTTAAGTAATCCTCAGCCAGAGGAAATTTGTGGAGGAAATACTTGAGGGATCAATAAATGAAATGGTACACATTGATAAAGACGCACCACAGACAGTCTTTTTATAACTGGAAGAGGAAAAGCACTCTCTTAGCTGTGAAAAAAAAAACAACAAAAACAAACTGCCCACATGAAGTCAGTTGGGGCACATAGAGCAGACACGGCGTAGGTGTAGCAGTGGAAATCTTTTCTAGTAGATCTCCATTCATTTGCACTTTTCAGACAAACCATAGATGTTGGTGAGAACCTATTGGATATTGTGGGTAACAGATCAAGGCTGTTCCACATGCATTTTTGTCCCGTCTATGTTTTGGCTTCTTTGGCATGCAGTGGTATCAATCTCTGTACTCTGTGTTTTCCTCAGTGCAGTGGATTTAGTGATGCCAAGTAGAGATGTATACTTACCAAGGAATGCAATCATTGTGTAGCAATACATGATGTTGAAACGTTTACATGATAATTATGTTTTGCTACTGTAGCGTGAAGCATCTCATTTGCTCTGTGGTGTCTATAAATGCCTCAGGAAGGAGGCATTCATGCAGATGTGAAAGAAGTTGAGGGATGATCTGTCCTGATTAATTTCCAGTTATTCATGGTTATTGGAGCTGGGACCTAAACTCGGATGTAGATATCTAAGTGGTATTTCAGACAGACAGCCGCAATCTGTATACAGAACCAAACCAAGGGCACCTTTAACCCACTACATCACATTTTGTCATGCAGTTGCTTCAACTGAAATTCTTTTGTCAACAAAATCCATTTAACCAAAACAAGCTTTATAAACACATAGGGATTTAAATGTTAAATAGGCAAATTGACCAAAGCTAAAATAATTAATCATTTGTCAACAATTTTGAAGATGGAATGATGGTTTTAGATATTTCTGTTGTGGCAAAACGTGTTACCATTTTTGCATGGTGGTCTATTAAAAACATATGCAAAAAAACATATGACATAGTATTGCAATATATATATTTTATGTTACTTTGTGAATTTTCAAAAACATTAAGATGATACAAAAAGGGATTTTGGATGTTACAGTATTGTTCGATTTTAAATATGAATATGCTCGTATGATCTTAATGCTATGCCTGTTTCTTCCTAAAATTAGATTTGAACAATTGCAATATATCTCAGTATTTTGAATTGTAACCCCTGTATCATGATATCACATACTCAAGTAGTCATCACAGCCCTGCTGATTTGAAAAGGAAAAAATTCTCCTATACACAATTTTCAGGTCTTACCAGTGAGAGCAATTATGTTGTAAACAAATTCAACTCATCACCACTTAAATGACCTGGATGGCTTCATTGCTGTTACTCTTCTGTCTGTCTGGCAGATTTTTACTGGAGCATAATCAGTTTTCATGAGAGCGACTCCAGACCAACTTTCCACTACTAATAAATTGTGGGGGTGGAATTAGGTCTTGCTTCCAGGCTTCGACATTCCTAAATCCTTTCAGGAAATATGACTGACAAAACAATTTGGGAATAAAAACACTCAATTCATGATACAAAGATATAAAAGGTTGATTGTGATCAAACATTAAAATACAAACTTATTTGTAAAATTTAAATTAAATTCATACAGTACACCTTTCCCATTGTAAATTAGACATGGATGAGTAAGGAGCAGATGTGTTTTTTCTCAGATGCCACCATCTGTGCCTGAGTGTGAATAGTTTCATCCTATAATAACATTCCCATTTTTGTCACATAACTACAGGAATGTCCCCATGGAGACACACATCAAACGATTTCTGTCACAAATTTAACTCCATGTCCCCATGGAGACACACATCAAACGATTTCTGTCACAAATTTAACAAACTGAGCAGGCAGTTGCCAGTCGAACAGACTTTAGTGCATAAGCAACACTGACAACAGTCTATTTGCTACAGGAGATTTACTGTTTAATTGGTGTTGGATTGCTTCATAAGCCATCATCAAGTCCTTTTGGAGAACACACCCTCACACACAGACAAACTCTGTGATGTACCAGTGCTTTCAGAATTGGGGAGTTGTGAGCAAGTGGGCTGAGCTGCACACAGATGTTTCTTTTATGGCGCGTCTTCATGACATCACCGGCCGTTCAGGAAGTTGAGCTTCAGAGCTAGGGCTCCTTCACACAAAGCTGCAGAAAGCCATCCTGTTAGGAGAGGCTCATAAACCTGCCATGAGGGTGTAGACATGATAGTTTAATTATCCTGGAGCCCGGCCTTCAGCATATGTCAGTGTGTGTGTCTTCTGCCAGCTGCTGCCCTCCACCTCTGCCCTCAGTAACAGAAGCCCAGAGCTCTGAGGTCGCACACTGCTGACATCCTGAAGCGCCATGTTTTTATGCTTTTTTAATGGGCTCTTAAGAGACAGCTTCATCCCACTGGGCTTATCTGCATCACCAAACGCTCTCTTATTGGGACAGAAGATGCTCTGTGCATTCTGTGGAAAACAAGCTTCCAGTTACGGTCTGAGAGGTTTGTACGTGACTGAAGGCCTTTCAGACCATTGTGATTAGGCTAATGTGTGGTTTCACCGTCAACTAATTATAGACTTATATACTGAAATTCATATTCATTACACAAGTCTGATAATTGTGCGGGCAAAATGTCAACTCCGAGTGCCTCCTATAAGGCCTGTATAACATTCTTGAATTTTCCCTGCGTATACATACAAATATCACTCTACCAAAATCTTTCCACCACTTTCCTCTCCTTGCTACAAGCCAGGCTGCTTTTTAAAAGACGTGGAGTGACTGTTGCATGAGAGCGGATGTTCGTGTCAGATGCAACACGTAAAACGGTCCTTAAACAAGCAACACAGAAGGCTCTGTTCGCAGCAGTGACCTTCTGAATTGGGTGGAGCTGCGCTTGGAAAAATGTTTGGGCCCAGAACCCTTTTCCACTTATTATCAGATTTTTCAATGCATTTGTCAAAAGTGCCATTTAAAGCTTTTGTAATCAGTGACCAGGGAGGGTGTGTGTGTGTTTGTTTGTTTAAAATGTACCATGGTTAAGTTAGCTTTCAGTTTCAGCATGTTAATTTATAGTCATGCACACTGAACCATGAGGGACATGTTATTATTTTCAATAGGTGCATATTTTTAGTCCTTTTCCCAATTACAAAGTACACAAGAAACACTGACATTAACTTTAAATCTATATTTTGATATTACAAGTTGGATTGGATTACTATGTATGAATGCCCATTTAATGGCAAAACCCCTGAGAGACAATTTTCACCCAATTTGAATTTTCCTTTAATTTTTTTAGCTCTTTTAGTTTTTATTCTCCAGCTCTCAACTTCACTGTTTTGGTTCTCTCTTTCACCTCTTTATAAGCATTGTTTCTAGAGGTAGTTATTTCAGACGTTCCTCTGTTTGTTAGAAAGCTCTTATTAAACAAATGTTTTCTTTCTCACTCCAAACTTTTTTGGCATAGTTGAATGTTTGTCTGGTAACACAACATTTGGATTTCATTATGGGGCCCCATTGGATAGTCCGGTAATCAGAGCGGTCAGGTGACTTATGCTGAACGACAAATGTCTCTATGGCTTCTCTGATGGTAGCCATCTTTGTTGTAAAATTAAACTTTGATTGGACTGGCAGATCTTCAGGCATAATGAATTCAGAGCTGAGCGTCCAGGCTGAAGTTGTCCTACTATAACTGTATGAGGTGGTTGACTCCAGGCTTGTACCAGAGAACAGATAGTTAACATGCACCTTGTGAACATGTATCAGGAGACCACACATAAATGCTAATAAATGTTACTCTGTGAGCTGGATGTGTAAATAGGCACATGTCACAAGTTGTCTTTATGTTAAGTAGTCTGGTGGGTGGTCCAGACTTATTTCATTAGTTTATCTGTTTCCACTTGTGTCACAGAGAATCCCTTTAATTATCAATATTCCCGCTTCTCAGTGCAGAGGGCTGTGTGTATTCACACAAAGACACCTGGAAGAGTCTGGCAGGAAAGTGAGCAAACTCGGGAGAGTGTTTGGTCTCGGCCGCTGCCTGTCTGGCTTGACTGAGCAAGGTTTTTAGCTGAAGGGGGAGGTGGAGCTGGGTATTTTTCGGCAGGCAGGAAATGGGCAGTACAGGGTGTGCCAAGACAGGAAGCCTGACTGAGCGCCCGTTCCCCCCTATTTCTCCAACACCTCCGCCCCCGGAGTGCCAGCCACAATGACCATTCCTCCCCCGCCGTACCTCAGCGTTACAGTGCTGCCACAGTCATACACATTCACATTCGTCCCTCCTTCCCTTCACTGTTTACCTATTTACAGTAGCTCGGCGTGTCTCAGCAGCAGCAGCAGCAGCACTCGCCTCTATGATGCATCTGAACCATCATTCTTTTTTTACTCAAGTAGAAAGTGTAAAAAGTGGTTTCAAGTCCTCTCCGCCGCTCGGGGAGTGTGGAATTGGAGTTATTTATTGAGAGATGGAGTCAGACACGACTGTTAAATAGAGAAATGCTCTGTGTTACCGAGCCCTGTTGAGTTTGATGAGTTCTGATAAGAAAGGCAAGATCTCCACACCCACACCGCAATTCTGAGGGACAACATTAGAAAACCTTGCAAAAACTTTGGTGTATAGTCAGAGTAGATTCTGTCATGATAAAAAATGCAGGGTTTATAATGAGAAAGGACACACATAGAAAAAGTACACCATATAGATTTAAATAAGGACTTTCCCAGTTTAGTAGTAGTAGTTGTTTGTTCAAATGAAGCTAACAGCACTTGTGTATCTTCATTACTCATTAATTTGGGTGTTATTTGATCTGTTTTTTTAATGCATGTCTCTTGACTGCTATGCTTTAATAGATCTGGATTAGTAAAAGTTTCAGTAATCACTGGACATCTTTTTAAGGGGTCTTGTTAAGGACATGGGCTCACTGACATAGCTTCATCTTAACCTATGTTAGCATTAACGTTTCTGACTTTCATAGACAAATTCTTTAGTACCTTGGGTGGTGTCTGCCATCATCAGAGAGTCACATAAAGACAAAAAAAGCAACAAATTAATCATTAATCTGTAACTCCACAAGCCTATAATCCCAACAGATACAGAGCTCTAATGTATCTAATGTATACACTAGATGTCATTACAAGCACTAAGATGGACAACGTAGTCGCAATGAAGGTCTTGAGGCCAAAGGTTTAGGCTTACTAAAAGATAATTACAGTAGATACATGCGTGAAGCTAAAAGCACAGCAGTGTGTATGGGTGCTCTCGTCTCTGTCCTCCTCTTGCTACACCTCAATGACTGGAGCCAGATAATCATAGTACTGTAACTAAGATTAATCACTCCACTCCACCCCATCATCAGGGTTATGTGAGGACACCTTCTCCTCAGCCATGAGAATTAAAATCCAGGGAGAACAAGTGTTTAATAATGTTCTTGTCCCTTTTCATTTGGCCCTGTTGAGGTTTACCACTGTCATTTTCCCATGATTGAATGCTACTGACTACGGCTGGTCTCATCACTAATCTGGACGTTAAAGAGACAAAAATATCCAAGAGCTCTGTCTTTTTTCTCCTAGCATCACGAAGTGACGATAATACATGTCTCCAGGACTGACGTGAAAAATTGAATTTTCCAAGCTTGTGTTAGTCACATGCTCTTATGAATCGGTCCGAGAAGTTGCCCAGGAGCGAGGCAGAGGATGTGGAAGTGAGTCAATGAGTGAAGGCTGTTTGATTTAGCAGGCAGAAGATGCTTCCTCTCTTTCTCTGTGTGCGCTGGCCCTTCAGTGGACACAGCCAGGCTACTATCAGCATATCAATGCTGTGCTTTCTACAGAAAGGCTGATTGGGGCTTGCCAGGCCCAACTTAACGTGCTTTCAACACTGTATCAATAACACTTTGTCCGAGAGCAAAGCTTTTGAAAAGAAGATGTTTCTGTAGATACCAAGAAGCAAAGGGGTTTTTTATTTTGATGAGTAATTGATTGAACCCTTATTAAAGCGATTGAAAGGGCAAGGGCAAAGGATAGATAGTTAAGACATAAGATAGTTGAGGTTAGCCCCCCGTGGTCACAGTGATGTAAGACCTGCCTGTTTTAACTAATCTTTACCGGAGTCCTCTCTCTAGGCTAATCTTTGCTCTTTATCCTCATAATCATTCGCTTCTCACCTCTGATTTAATTTCTCATCGTTTGACTTCATCTACCGGTCTGTTAACAGGCCATTGATTTACTGATGCCAGCACGACACCTCAGCCAGTGCCAGGAGTCCTAGGCAGCTGGCACTCTCATTCAACCGCAACACAAAGTACAAAGTCTCACTGTGGGCTAATTGGGTCATCCTCATGTGGGAACCAGTTGCACTGGCGTTTTCTCAATCATCCCTTGATTTTTGTTTGTGTGAGTGACGGAAAGAAAAAAAGGAAGGAAAGTGAACTGAAGCAACCTAAATGACAACATTGATCTTGTGGCCCAAAGGTGACATTAACATTTGACACCAGATGATGTTACAGCTAAAAGGCCTGTGTGTCATCTTCACTGCACATTAACGACTAGAAATAGTGACAGGAAATGACAAAAAAGTCACTTCCCTAATTTACTAATGCAAGCCAGATGTGGCCCCAGCTTAAATAAAATATTTTGGCTAACCTATGCCCTGAATTGGATATTTGTAACTTCACCATTTAATAGTGGTGGGAATGGTGCTAGTTTGTTAAACTCAGGTGCTATATAAATAACTGCATCTTGCCTACACCAACGGCAATACCAGCAATGACAAAATAACCTCACCATTACAGGAACTATCTCTAAAATATGCAGCGTTTGTATGGGGGAAAACAAACACATGCTGATCTAAAAAAGAAAATATTTTTTTGTTCTTGGGGAAACTCAACCAAAAAAAAAAAGAGTCAAAATGTTGTCTGGCCCGAGAACACTTCCCTCCTGAGAACTTATAAAACGTAGCAAGGGAAAGGGAACTGTAGAATACCTAGGTTCTTTTTTTTATTAGCTTAACCTGTTGCCATAGTGACCTGACTTCAGATAAGCAGTAGCTGCCCAACCAAATCTAGCACTACGTACTGTAAGAAGTGTATTTACAATAAGAATCTGTGACACTGTGACTGTTGAGGAATTTTTAAACTGAGTTTAACAGTTGCATGAAATCCCCATAGTTATATCAAAAAGTATGCTCAGTAATGAAACTATGTTTGAGTTTGTGATATCTGTTGAGAAACCCATTACTAAACAAGAAGGGTAACTACTGAACAGAATATGCCCAAATTTAACTCTGTGACCTTTCGCTTGTGGTCTCAAACTGAGGACCACAGTCTTAGTGCTGTCCTCCTCTGCAGAGCCTGAACACAACTGAATAAACCACACAGCTTGACCTTTACACTACTTGCACACATACAACTCCAGTTTGAGGTCAACACCTGCAACAGAACAGGTGTTGGACTGGTAATTGCATTGCTCAAGTTTAATGAACATAATCCATATTGGTGACGTAGCAGCTTTTTGTCACTGGCAGGACTGTAAAATACAGAATCAGATACGTACACTGTTAAAGCATTACATTATGACCACTTTCCTTATATTGACTTAATAGGTCTCCATTGTGACTCCCAAACAATTGTGACCTAAAGACTGTATAAATATGGGAGGCGGAACTGCTCCTCAAAAATGAAGTCAAACAGAGTCGTATATTAGAGGGAGTCTGGCCAACTTAAATCATGGGCGCCATGTTAGATACATTGGAGGGAAGATTCTACAGTGTAACACTGGGGCGGATGTGCTATGTTGAAATAAATCGCTCATATTCACCATTAACGGGCCTATAAATGTCATTACCAACATCTGTTGATATGTAAAAGGCCTTCACTTAACTCACTTATCCCAGTGTCTACTTACTTTAAATATCTTAAATGAGCTGTAAAATGCTTTGTAGCCCAATCACCTCATCAGTCGTGGAGTTGTGTTTACCTTCCCCTCAGTCTGCTGTGTTCATCCATCACTGTTAAAAGTTTGAACTTTATAACTTTAAAAAATGATAAATACTCATAAATAGCGATGATTAAACTAGTAGATAATTAAACATTAGCCAAAATAACTTAGTAGTAACAGAGACAGTTACGTGTCAATTAAATTTGTCTATCTTCATGGACATAAATTACATACACACATGGGTTTCACAGTATGTATGACGGTACCTGCTATTTTTCTAAGCCTTTACTCTAGATAACTAGCTAGCATAAGGCTAGCATAAGGCTTGGTTATCTTCAAATTTAAATAATTTGAAAAGTGGTGTTGGGGGTTTTTGAGATCAAGGAACACATTAATGATGGTATGACTAGGAAGAACTCAGTTGACATCCAATTCTTCCTTCTAATCTTCTCCCATGACTTTCTCCATTTTTGTTCCCAGGAAAAACACGGTGAAATTTTCCTGATTTCCATGTTTTCCTGATCCTGTTTTCCTGATCCTGTGCTGGGGCCATAGGCCGACCACTGTGGCATAACCTTTAATCCAGTTGTATTCTCTGTTATTGCCACTTCTCTATGGGTGAATATTGGTTACATGGCGTAATGAAACACAGCAGGAGGTCAGAACCAATCAGCATAGCGGGATAGCTTGGACGGTCCATTCCCTAGTTGGCCAGATTCTCTCTGATATATGGTAAACAACAAGTATTGTGTTTAATCCAACATTTCATTTTAACTGGTGGAGGTAGAACAGAGGGTAGTATTAAGTAAATGAAAACGTGAGGTGTGGTGGGTCGCTGGCTCCACTCACGGAACAGGGCATCTTGTGAAGACCGAAAACCCATGGGGGTGATGGTGCTGGGGGAGGGGCCTCTGTGGATCATCCCACAGATACTTGATCAGATCAAAGTCAGTAGGCAAGGTCAACACCTTGTGCTGTTTGTCATGTTTTTTGAGTTGTTGTTAAACCGTTTTTGTGTGCGTGTCTGTGTCAGGCTGCATCCTGCATCAAGGAGTGTCATTGCTATGAGGTGGGGGTATCTGGTCTAGTCTAGATGGGTGCTACATGTCTAATGCTGCATTCATTTTACCTTGGAAATCTGAGTGGGAATGACCTCACACTCAGGTAGTAAACGTTCCAGTTACAGAACAACAGCACAAGATGGCGTGTCCATGAAGTGCTTGTCCAGATGTAACTTGGTGGAAACTTGGTGTGTTCCATATTTACAGTTTTAGAGTGCAAAGAGAAATAAAGGTTTTTAAAAAAATCTTGATATAAACTGATATTTTTACTATAATGTTAAACTAAATTTAGGCTCTTTAAGTTACGAAAATTGCAAATTGAACAGATTACTTGAACGCATGAGTTTTTTACTATAATTATTTGCAGAGATGAAATCCACATAATTGTAGTAAAAAATACACTATTAATCACAGTTTGCCACAATGATATTTCACACTGTTTGGGTTTTACCAGGCTATTGTTTTTAGCCATTGTTCGCATGACGTGGGCTTGTAGTTCCCATATAACACATGAAAAACTTAAATTACACAATAATAACATTTCAACATATACATGTCAACTCGGGCATAGTGAGGATTCTTTAACTTTCCAAGCAGGATATCCAGCTAAGAGGGGGGCGTTCCACTTCAAAATTCCATTTCAGAACTCGGAAATTCCAACATCCGAGTACAAATGGAACAACAGTAAGTAACATCCACATGAATACCAGGTCCAGAAGTTTCCCAGCAGAACACTGAATTGTCACAATGTCAATGGTCAATGTTATTTACTTCTCCTGTCTGTGGTCATAGTGTTGTGTCTGATTGGTGCAAAATGCCAGCCAGGTCCTGAATTCTCCTTGTCCTCACACTCTCTCTGAATCCTGTGACTTAACTTGAATGTCACTCATTAATTAAATTGTTGCGAACACAACACGTTTGTTTGCCTACTTGTTGGACCTGATTATGAGGATGCAGTCCATTGTCTACTTTAGTTTTGCCAAACCGGAGCTGAATTATGAACCAGATTCTTTCTCCAGTTTATACATTTACTTACTCTTACATTTTTCATTGTACACTGTGCATTTTAGTAGATCATGGTTGGAAAGAAACAAAATTCTGAATTTATTTTCTGGACGTTTAATGTTCAAAACAAGCTACGTCACCTGGTTGCAGTGTGGTATGTTCACTTTTCTCATTCTAAAGAGACTAACCACATCCCAGACCGTTCCTCCTCTCTCCCTCATTCCCTTCACCACTCCTCCTCCTGACCAGCTCCTCCTCCACTGATTCCACACGGTCGACTTCCAGTCCTGACGGCTCAAATACTGGAAGAGGAGGAGCAGGACATCTGTGGGAAGTGAGATTATGAAACAGGCCTCCCGTCCTCTGCTGACCCCAGCAGCTACACTAGCAGTTCATGATAACATGCAAACAATTGTGACAGGATACATGTTGGACTATATTAGGCTCTGTTTGAGTCTGTGGTTTAGATGTATGATTTTCACGGTTGGATTTTCCTCTTGTGTGCAATGTGATACGTGGGCCAGATGCTGCTCCAGGTCACCTTGTTTTTAAAACCATCTGAAACGGCTTAAACTCTCAGTGCAACCCAGAAACATACAGTTCAACTTAGAACACTTTGTGGGCTCGTATTCATATTTGTTTTGTCTTAAAGCTTTCCGTGTTTGACTGTGTAACATTAACTCGAGAGGACATAAGGAAAGTGCATCTCACAAGTAGTACAAGGTTTTTGGCTATACGAGTGTCATGGAATATTCATTTAACTTTATCTCTTACTTTCAGTGTGTAGAATACTCTGGTTTATGACCAAATACCTGCAAAATTATTGACATTCCCATTAGCCACGGCTTGAGTTTAGTGCTAATTAGCAAATGGTAGCATGCTGACATGCTAATTTTAAGTAAGTAAATAAATCTAAAGAAATCTGCTTGTTAGAATGTATTATTATTTTATGTCTGTTTCCACATTTCCACTGCTTCATCTTTTCGTTTATTTTAGCCTCTACCGTAAGCTTGCTGAATTGTAAGCTTCTGTGGCTCCCAGATGCTAACCGTCACTTAGAAGTGACACAAATCATGTCGATGTTACCAGTTATAAACACCCAAGTTTTTTTTGTGTACACAAGATCATGAGTTGCTACAAGCTGTTAGCGTGGCTTTAGGCTCTGCTTGTTTTATGATATACACATTTTTTTAGACATGTCAAGTAAGAAACCTGACAGTTGTCACTATTTCCTACGGAGAAGAATTATTGTCAAAACTGCCAAATCTGTAGCAGTTAACATACTGGTGGTTACATTTCAGTCTGTTTACAACAAATACGAGTGCAGTGGCTGTCTAACACTCTTAATTAATGCCGAACTGTTTTTCATTGTGAATCCTACTAAGCTGTTTGCAAGTAGAACTTGAGTACACTTCTCTCATTTTTTTCGGTTCTACGGGCTGGATGAAGCTTTAATTTGATCTGGAGTTGGAGGGGGTTCAGTTTCAGCCTGGCCAACATTCCTCAGTACGTTTCACAGCAGACTCCCCTGCTCATCCACATGTGTGCATTTGTCAGTGCCATCTCATTAAGTATATATGCTTATCGTCCTAATGTTAATTCAGTTTACCCAAGGGTAGCTCATTGGAAATGTAAATGCTGGCTTCGGGCTTGGACACGGCTCATGTCTGTCGACCAAAAACAAGATTTTTTTCATGGTGGGATCATTAGAAGAGAAATCACTTCACCCCCCCACCCTCTTAGATGAACATAAATGCTCCCTCACTTCTCTGTAATTTAAGAGCCACCTCGGTCTGCAGTCCAGACATGTAAAGAGAGATGTGAATGTGACGGCAGATGTGTTGTTTCATGAGGCAGCCGTTTGCCTGTGAGGATGTGTTGCTCCTCAGAAGCAGAGAGCAGCACAGGCCTCTCAGCTGCTCCCTTGAATACTAACTCTGAAGAAAATAGGTCATTCACCCTTTTTTCTAAAAACTTTGCTGTTTCTCATTCCCCAGGTGGCTGGAAAATAAAAAAAAAATCGGAAAGGTGGAAAGATGCCACTTTTTAAAATGAAACGCTTGACACTTGATGTCTTTTCTACTTTTGTAAGCTGTGACTAAAAAGCTGTCGGCTGATTTGAGTTCATTGTTTCCTCCTTTGCCCTTCCCCTCCTTCTCTTCACAGGCTGTCAGCATCAATAAGGCCATCAACACACAGGAGGTCGCTGTCAAAGAGAAGCATGCCAGGAATATCCTTATATTGTCTCAGAGAGAGAGAGAGAGAGAGAGAGAGAGAGAGAGAGACAAATGTGTTAATTTCCATGTGTGTGCAGAATCATTCTTCCTTGACTGGAGAGTCACACTACTGCAAACTTAGTGTATCCCTCATCATCTCCTGCACGTGGTCCTGCTGCAGACCTGACTTAATCATGAGTGAAATTAACACAAAAGCTTTGAGGACTTTTCTTCCAAACACACTTAAAAGAACATAACAACAAAATCTGCAGTTTGGCTTTTCCACATAATTAAGCTGTAATTATTTATGTGTAGACACGCAACAGATCAGTCTGAAAACAGATTTTTTTTCAAAATTAGTGAAGATTTAGGGCTGTCAAGGAAATTAAAGACATGCAAGACTGAAAAAACACCATATACTATATACACAATATTTATATATAGAATTATAAAATGAGTGAATTGAAATATCTGAGAACAAAAAAAATACATACGGATGAGGAATTGGGCAAACAGGCGAATGGCTTGAGGCAGAAAAGATTTCCTGTAGCGTTCTTTGAAACTGATTTAATTTGCATGACTGACCATATTTTTTAATCTGGTCTTATTCCAGTGTGGTCTAAATATACCTGATATATTTTTTTTAAATTTTCCAGTACATTGGAAGGGACAAATATGCGTACTACCTAATTTATTAGTCAGAATGTTTTATTAGTGAAACAACACAAAACAGTGACACATGTATTGGAGAGAACCCTAACCCTATCAAAGATATTATTATCTCGGAGGATGTGTTGCATCTGTGCGGCGGACTATCCAGCATGGTGTGCCTTTGGCAAGGAGAAAGAGGGCTTTCTGTAGCAGCTGCATGTTGGGTCAGCAAGGAGTATTTGAGGCTCGACATAGTCCCTCTGTAACTTCATTCATCCCTTCCTGATTTCCCGAAACTACAGGTCAGTCGGGGGGTCCTGATAACAGAATGTGTCGAAATGGTGGCGTTCTAATCATTTACTCTGACTGCCCTAGTAAAAAAAATAATATAACCAGACTGAGCCTACAAAGGGTAAAAAAGAAAGGGAGAGAAAGACAAAAGAACAGGAGCACCATCAGTCAGCGACCAGACAAACAGTAGAACAGAAATGCCCTGTGCTGTAACCCAGTGATCCTTGACTTTCCCTGTCACCTTGCATCTTGGGGACCCATCATGAGAAAGGCGCCCACACCTTCTGGGCAGCGGTCAACCGGCTCCCTCTCTCCAGCAATGCGGTGCTCTGCTGGAAGTTCTGCCATGTCTTCCACAAGCTACTGCGAGACGGACACCCAAACGTACGTAACCGTCTCCACTCAGAGCAGCAGCCTTGTCGCTCTTTTTCCTCTTCAGTTTACCTGTGTGCACGTATAATTTCCTATGCGTGATGATTTTCTAAAAGCTTTGCCTCTGCGTGATCTCTTTTCTCTGTTTCTGGCATTGTCTCCGCAGGTGATAAAGGACTCCATGAGAAACAAGGCTGATTTAACTGATATGAGCAGGATGTGGGTAAGGAAGGGCACAGAGATTATCACATTATGTCATGCCTCATATCCCAGCATGCAGGCACACGTCTAAGCAATTTATGTCTCATTTAATCTCCTCCACTGATGACTAGGCAGTTTTTTGTTTGCTTTGTTAAAAAATTAATTAGAAGTGAAAATCATTTTCATCAGGATTTTAAACAGAATCATTTCTAAAAAGGAAAAAGTATAGATAAAGGTATTGAACGTGTCTGTCTTTAAGTAGCACAACCAATTTCATGTGTAGCGAGGCCATATGTATCTGCCACCAAGATAAATACAGATTGATGTTCTAAAAAAAAAATCTTAGTATAATAGTTTGTATCTTCATCGGTTATGAAGTGGTTGTTAGATAGTTGTGGTAGGTAATAATCACATGTTTTTCTTGCGCAGTACTTTCGTCTGTAACAAATCCAGCACTTGCGAGTGGGCTGTGCCTAAAATGGCTCGCGGGATCACAACTTTTATTACCAAAGTGGACAGGAAATATTTTATTACTCTGCTCCCTTTAATCACGTCCAAGTAGGTTATGACAGCCGAGGGAAAAAAAAGATGGAAGTGTGTCCAGAAGTGCAGCGTAGAGCTAGATGTAAGCCTTGTCGAGGAATTTTCAAATTGAACTGACTACACTGAGCTGTGAAGCCGTACTTACTGGTGTTCTGCTCAGTTATTTCAAGAAAAATAACCTCATCTACAGTGCTTGAATAGACTGCTTTTCTAGTAATGTCAACAGAAAACAATGAATCTTTAAACTGAACTCCATGAAATGTTTTCTACCTGTAAAGTGATTCTTAATTCCCAAATGTAGCCTCACAATCTGACCCATCAAATAAAGGAGGAAAGTAATTAAAGGAGCTGTGATTTTGTGCATCAGTCTCAGTGTACATCCACCAACTGTCCTCCTTGTTGTCATTGTCGCAACAGATTACATGATTGTTTGCCATCGGCCTACTGCCATCAGAGTAGAGTGACAGTGACCTGCTGAGGCTGTGTGTAGATGAGAGGTGTTTTTTTGTTGGTGAGATTTGCATCGGTCTCAGCCTTCTGATGAAATTCAGGAGGTTTATGTAGTAAACTTTTAGCCACAAGCTCTGATGAGTCACTCTCCAGTGAAGAAACACTGAATTGGGAGGAGGCCTTGATATTCCTTGTCATACTCAGTTTTTGCTGATGTCATTAGGTAGAATGTGGGAAGTTTAGTTTGCTGTGACCAAGGTTGCGCTCTCTCTTTCCTGTCATTAGCACTGTGTCCCAGGCTTGAAGAAAGAGGAAGTGTGAAGCAGTTGGTCAGAAAGCTGCAAATATTTCATTTTCTTCTCTCTATGTAGCCCAGGAAAAAGACTGAGGTGAACTGTACTTTTAGATTCAACTGGTTCATGGTAGCCTGGCATAGACACACAATTATTATCAGAATATGAGCATTATGTGAGAAAGAAAGAAATGCCATAAGATAGTCCCATGACCAATCGGAGCATTTCCTTTAAAGTAATTTTAAACCAGCCAGTGGAATCTAAACATCTCACTTCTCAGACGGCAGCCATTTTATTGTAAACAAAGCAAGTCAACGGCCAAACAAGCATGATGAATTCTGAACAGAGCTATGCCAGGCCAAATTTCCCTCACCAGGGTTTAGGTGAGGGAAGTTTATGGTGTTTTTTTTAGTAGCAAGTCAGGAGCTGACAGTGACAAAGACCTCCACTATCCTCTTCTTATTTACTTAGTATGGATAATTCACTTAAAATAAGAAAGAATTTGGTTCCTCCGTGACTCTCTAGTCCTGCAGTAAGAAAAGACATTATGTTCCGACTTTGATTGCTCCTATTTTCTCTTGATGTTTCTCCCACAGGGTCACCTGAGTGAAGGCTATGGGAAGCTGTGCAGCATCTACCTCAAACTGCTCATCACTAAAATGGAGTTTCACATCAAAGTGAGTTGGCCTGGCCTATAAAACCACAGCTCCAGTCTCCCTCATCACTCATTATCTTCGTGTCAGACTCTCTTTTTAGTGCTGGCGTGTCTCTGCGGGGGTCTTTATAGAAAATTCCAGCTTTCACTCTAATGGGCTCTCAAGAATCTGTAATGTAGCCTTTTTATGAGGCAGCTGAGCGGAGGGACCAACAGGCAGCTCTGGTGTTATCACAGGAAAATGTGGTTAGTTGTTCCTCTGCTGAAGACCGGAAGGTAGATCTTGCCCAAGGTTGAGAGGACAGTTGACCAAGACACGGCTTGAGAACCAAAGGAGTAGGAGGAGTAACATGACATTTGACTTCCCTTCTCTGTTGCCAGTTTTTGCTAGATCTATTGTAATATACAGCAGCATGCAGGCTAATCTACAATAAGATGTGTTTCAGATCAAACTTATTGAGTTATTGCGTAGGTAACCCTCTTTTGATTTGATGTTACATTTGATCATTCTTTGTCTTCTCCTTTTCATTTTCTCCTGCTGTGAACTCAGTATGACCCCTTGCTCAAGTATTATGTAAATTAGCATAACAGGCATCCAGTGCACTGTCTGCTTGATACAGAACCACAGTTGTCTTTTGACTGCATGCAGCTGGCCAGACTAAAAGAGCTTCAACTGACTATCCTTTCCACAAAATAAATAAATAAATGTGTATTTCAGTGTTTTAGTTTGGCCTAGGTCCCATCCACTAACATGGAGGAGGTGGAGCTTATGACGTATACTGCAGCCAGACATCAGGGGGAGCTCTACTTGCTTTGGCTTCACTTTTGAAAAGCTGTTTCATTTTTATACAGTCTATAGTAGCAAACCTTTAGAGAATTGTTTTGGTTTTGGGGGCCTGAGTGTCACGGTTTTCTCCATAGCTGTGGAATGGGAGAATGGTAGAGACAGAACAAGACCCTTGCATAATCTTTATATACTGTATAAAGCACAGTGTCACTCTGGAACAGTGCACATTAATAGTGCAGCACATTAAATCAACTAACTTCTGAGCTGTCAGATTAATTATAAATGGGACATTTAAGCGAAAACTTTTTAAACACAACTTAAATGAATGAAGATTAATGTACAAATGAGAACATCCTTACATCCATGAGCTTTTTTTCATTTTAAGACAGGATTCTTTAGCAGGCACAAAAAATGAAATTAGTACCAGCTCATGTACATTTACTGATACAGGAATAGGTAAAGGTACATAGATATAGATGACATTGGGGTGGTGTTTAGCTCAGTGGGTAGAGTACCCTCCCCATGTGTTCAGGCTACAGTCCTTTCCTGTCCATTAAAGGCCAAAAAGCCCCAGAAAATAATAATAATAAAAAAAGATATAGATAACATATGCAGAATAATTATTTATAACACAAATGAATGAATGTAAAACTATTAAAGCCTAGATAATTTAGGCATTTACTTAAAGCTTCAAAATGAGCATAAAACATCACATGCTATTATTACAGTAATATACGTATGTGTGGAAGGTAATTTGCATGTAGCTGCTGCACATCCATTAACCATTCTGGTCCCCAGTTAGATGACAGTGATGTGATAATGTAATATGAGACCGTAGTCCCTGTCTGGTGCTCTGTAGCTAAGGCTTTGTTTCTCTCTCTCTGTTCTCACAGTGTTATGTGGGTGCAACCATTGTCAATAAAAAGCTCAAGAGCATACTAAGTATTAGTATTACTGTTATTATTATCACAAAAATAGTAAATGAAGTAGTGCAATATGCTTTGATGCTACATCGCTATTTATAGATGACATTAACAAGTAGGTTAATGGCCAGTTGCCAGTAAATAGTCACAATTCTGTCTCAGATGGACTTCAGGATGCTTTAACTTTAGTTTAAAGTTAACTGTAGTTTCAACCTAAATCCTTTGTCGTCTCTTTCAGAACCCTCGTTTCCCCGGCAACCTTCAAATGTCAAACAGACAGCTGGACGAGGCAGGAGAGAATGACGTCAACAACTTGTGAGTGCTGATGCTTGGGCTGCTGGTAATGTTGTTAACATCATCCTATTGATGAGTTTCAGCGTTACCTCTTGCCTGTGTGGACAAATGTGTGAAATAAAACCTCATCGTGACCTGACAGTTGGACATGAATATGCCAAATTGTGCAGTTCATAGCCATAGTCTGTTTTAAATCCAAATTTATTTGTGCTCTACGTTCTTTTTATGGACATGAGTTTATTTGGCTTCCTAAAGCATGACAAAGTCAAGTTTGTAGAATTTCACATATAATAAAGTAACAGAGACACTTCAGGAGGCAAATCAAAAGAATTTAAAAAAAAGCAAAGATTAATGCAGTGTTTCAAAGTAAAGACATGGATCAAGAACAAGGGAAGGAAGGCTGGTGTGACATGAGATTGTCCAGATTGAACTGAAAAATCTTTTGGCATTCTGTGCCAGATAAATGAGTGTGAAAGACTGTAATTTCGTCATCTCTTTCTCTCTCTGTGTCTTCTAGCTTCCAGCTGACCGTGGAGATGTTTGACTACCTGGAGTGTGAGCTGAACCTTTTCCTGGGTGGTAAGTTATTCCTCTCTGATTCTGTGCTACCAGTTGTGCTTATCGAAGTTCACACTTTGTCCGACAGGAAGACGCATTCTGACTGTTCTACACATAGTGGTTTGAGACACAGATGTGAACTGATGTTATCAGCCGTGTCACCAGAGCTCCTCCTCGTTTGACTCAGCCAGCCATGACGCTCTTAGCTGTTACATACTGTACTCTGGCCCTGTTGTTGTTGTCTGGGTGAGTCATCCTGGGTTAATATGTATTAAAGTATAGCTCGGGCTAAAAATAGACGTCTGGGCTGTGACCAGCAGCCGAGGAGAAATGCTGGAAAAGCTGTGCACCTCCATTCCTGAATGATCAGGAGGAAATTACATTCTCCTATCTATTTATCATGCCTTTCTTCCTACGTCCTGGTGATTATATTATCTCCTCCTCCTCCCCTTTCTAGAAATATTAAGCAAACCAAAAATCTCTTCCACTTTTCCTCTCTTGACTTTGAGACTTTCCATGACACACCTCAGATTAGAGTCAGAGACATCCAAATATCGAAGCTCTTGTCAGTTTCCTCGTCTGGTCTGGGGTATTTTAAAAGCATCACGTCATCTGGACCTAAAGAGGTCTGAGTTGTGTGTGTGGGGGTGTGTGTGTGTGTTGTAGCTGGGCAGGAAACCACACCTCTACACTGCAAAGAGACTCAGACTTTTAGGGATGGTGTGAGCAGGGCGGCAGGGAAATGAACCAGGCGTGTAATGATGGAGTCAGAGAATCAGTCAAACAATCCTGTCAGTGTTCAGGTTGCTGC
Organism: Mugil cephalus; assembly: GCF_022458985.1. Lineage (NCBI taxonomy): Eukaryota > Metazoa > Chordata > Actinopteri > Mugiliformes > Mugilidae > Mugil > Mugil cephalus. Next base: position 26,240,773 of record NC_061778.1, read on the forward strand.
TCCCTCTCCGCTCCACTTAAAACCTTTTCCCTGCTTTTTTTTTTTTTTAATCAGGAGTGAGCCATATGTTGCTTTCAGGCATGTATTAGTTAAATGTGGTCGAGGCAGTGAAATGAATAGTGAGTGCGGCAGCGCAAGTTGATTGACTCATGAAAAATTCATGATTGATGAGACTCTCTGTATGTGACTGTGTCTCTGTGTTTGCGTTAATCATCTCCAGTGCACACGTAACGCAATGAGATCACACAACTCTGTGCGTATACGTATCGTTATTAGGACTACAGTAATTGATCAAGTGTGTGTGTGTGTGTCTCCCCGCAGTGTTCAGCTCTCTGGACATGTCTCGGTCGGTGTCGGTGACGGCGGCCGGTCAGTGTCGCCTGGCTCCCCTCATCCAAGTCATCCTGGACTGCAGCCATCTGTATGACTACACCGTCAAGCTGCTGTTTAAGCTGCACTCCTGTGAGTCAAACACCTGCTGATCAAGTTGCACAAATACGGGATCAATGATATGTGGACTCACTTCCACCCATGTTTTGATGTTCATGTGCAGCTACTAGTTACACTGTTCATTGATTAAATCACTGGTCATCAGTTGAGGTTTTTCAGATTTAAATCAACTTGAATTTAAACCTTATTTGAGTGCTTGGGCTTCAACGTGAAACAAGCAGTTAATATTGTATTTGAGAAGCTGGAACAAACTAAGATTTGGCATTTTACATTAAAAAATGACTGAAAGATTTAATGGATTTTACTTAATGATGAAATGTTTATTACTATGTTCATTTAAATGTGGATTGGATCAATAACTCTATTACAGGACCTGAAACTTTTCCAGCTGTCTGTTTTATTACTTTAGCACAGCTGTGACAGAAACATGAACATAACAATGGCTCAAATCAGAAATCAAAGACCGTACGTCTGAACTACTTGGGGAATTCCTTATTAAATTGGAGAAAAGACTATTATACGGTATATATTAGTGTATATACTATCTTGGTCTCCCAAACATCGTCGTATTGAGGTTTTGAATTTCTAGCCGTATGTTTGATTCTTAATGCACTGCAGTACGCGCATACTATTTAAAATCGCTGAAATCGTCTTCAAAGATTGAAAGATGACACGCTCTTCCCAGAGTCCAAAGATTTCTTCTGGCTTGTGAAACCTTTCAAAGCTTTGTTGAATAAATTCATTCAACCCTGCAGCTTCAGAATGTTTCAGAGCAGATGTTTTAAGGATGTGGAAGCTGTCACATGCAGGCTTTGATGCATTCATCAAATCCCTTCAAATGTGTGTGCATTCAGACGTGTGTTAATGCTGTTTGTATACACAACACACTGCATGTGCATAATTCCTGACCACCTTCCAAGGCCTGATGTGTCTTTTTGTGCGTTTGCAGGCCTTCCAGCTGACACTCTCCAGGGCCACAGAGATCGCTTCCAGGAACAGTTTAAAAAGTATGTGCTTCACACACATGCAGAAAACCAGTCAGTCACAGTTTCTCTCTGACTGGCTGTGACCCAGAGGACTGAGCTCCCTGTACCGTGCTGAATGAATTTTCAAACCTTTCTTCTCCGTCTGTCATTCTCATTCTCTGTCTGTTCTTCATGTCTCTTTCTCGGTTTCAGGCTAAAGAGTCTCTTCTATCGCTCAAGTAACTTGCAGTATTTCAAGAGGCTGATTCAGATCCCACAGTTGCCTGAGGTGAGGACGGCCCTCTCTGTCTCCACATTACACACAGTTTAACCACATCTCAGCCCCACCATGGCCAGTGACGCTTCTTTCAGGTTTTTGGTGTTTAAGCCACGATATCTTGGCTTAAATCATATTTAAATCTGATGTTCAGATAGTTGCTCATTTATTTTCTGTTACTCAGCTGATTGGCAGTAGCAGTGTGTATGTGCGTGTGTATATAGTATATAATATCATATTATAAGGAACAAATGTCAATATTCATAATCCATTTTTACAGTTAAGATCATCATACCCTACATTCTAAACCTTACTCCGACAAGTTGCTGCCAACATCAAAATCCTGGAGGCAAATCACTGAAACACCTTCATGCAGATGCAGGAAAATTGACAATAACCATCCAGGCAGTTTGAAAATGAGTTGCTGATTAACTTCTTGCAGAACCCTCCAAACTTCCTGCGTGCGTCAGCTCTGTCAGAGCACATCAGCCCCGTGGTCGTGATCCCCGCCGAGTCGTCATCCCCCGAGTCAGAGCACGTGGTGGAAACAGACGATCTGGTGGACACAGACATCCCCGCGCTGCCGGTAACTACACAAGACAAACATCTCTGACTGGTACCTTCTTAAACACAGGCAGTCTGTTTTGGAGCTAGCTGGCTCCTTGGCTCGTGTTTCTTTAATCAGCAGTCAAACGTTTAAGAAGGATGTTGTAACCTCGTCACTAATGAACCTGATATTTCTTTGAGTAACCCTACTCTAAACATCTGGTTTATGTTTATGCTGGTACATCATGTTAATTGTATTCTCTTTCACGTACCTGGCTGTTGAACACACGAGTTAAAGAGGTAGATCTAATAAATGGTGTTTTGGACCCAAAATTCAATGAGAAAAGCGTTAAAAGCTTTAATAAGAAAATTGAATCCAGATAGAAGTTTTCATTTGATATGTGGACTTTTCCCTTTAAGGCTGCCGTGGAGACCAAGTTCGATGACCTGTTTGGCACCTCGGCCGCTATCGACCCCTTCAACTTCAACAGCCAGAACGGCATGCGCAAAGATGACAAGTAAGTGTCCTCACTCAGTGAACCTGTACTTCCTCCTTCTCTTACTAACAACTCACAGCGTCAGACGTTCCGAATATTTAGCCGTCCTATACTCGACCACTTGTTTGCATCAGTCCACCCAGTGCACATCGTTTCTGTCAGGTGGTTGTCTGATCTGGCGTCACAGCTTTAGATATGTGGTTGTGTGAACATATGGGGCTCACGTCACATCACATTCTTTTTATGCATTTTTTTAATGAATGCATTTCCCCTGCCATGGCCTGAAAACAACTAGTTAAAATGTATATATTTACATAACAGTGTATTTATGTATTGGATTAATGAGGGATCATTTTATCTGCATTCATCAGAGACCGTCTGATCGAGCAGCTGACGAGGGAGATCCAGGCGCTCAAAGAAGAGCTGGAGTCTTTCAGGCTAGAGGTAGAGAGACCACCGATATTCCCTTTGTTTGAGAAACTTATAAGAACTCTTTATCTGCATCTCTCTCTTGCTTTTTTCCCCATTGAAATTGTTTTTTTCTTCGTTCACCATCAGAGTGGTCGGTTGTGTCAGGCACTGAGGGGGCGTGTCAGTGAGCTGGAGGCGGAGCTCGCTGAGCAGAGCCACCTGAGGCTGCAGGCTGTAGGCGAGAGCGAGTTCCTGAAGGCGGAGCTGGACGACCTAAGGAGGGTCAGAGAGGACACGGAGAAGGAGCAGCGGAGCCTGACGGAGATTGAGAGTGAGACTTGATTCAGCTGATGACATAAAATAGAGGCTGTGTCTCACTTATAAACACTTCATTTGAACATCTTTGACCTTTTTCTCACCTTTTTGATCTTTCATTCTTGTAAATAAGGTTAAACAACAAGTTGAAGATTTAAAATTACTTTCACAAAATTAGTAATAGGGAAGGAAAAAGATAACAGTTGTCACTTAAAAAAAAATATATATATATATATATATATATTTTATCAAGTGATGCCTTTACTGTAGGAGCTATTTCCTCATGTTTTTGTAATGTTCTGTAAACTTGATGTAACCTCTGTGTCTTTAACCAGAAAAAGCTCAGGCCAATGAGCAGCGCTACACCAAACTGAAGGAGAAGTACACAGAGCTGGTTCAGAGTCATGCCGACCTGCTGAGGAAGGTGAGATAGACTCTTCTTCATGTTCCTGATCCTCTGCTCTGTGTTCTTGTTACAACTACACTGATCAGGCATAACAGGCCTCTGTGGATCAGACTGGTTCCAGTACATCCCACAGATACTTGATCAGTTTGGGACCTAGTGAATGTGGAGGCCAGGTCAACACATTGTGCTGTTCCTCATGTTTGTTGAGTTGATTCTAAAACATTTCTGTGTGTGTACCTGTGTCAAGCTCCATCCTGGGGATGTCTGTGTCTATGGGGTGGGGGTGTCTGGTCTGGTCTAGCTGGGAGGTACACGTCTAAGTAACATCCACATGAATGCCACGTCCAAAAGTTTCCCAGCAGAACATTAAATTGTCACAAGTTGATCAATGTTATTTACTTCTCCTGTCAGTTCTGGCTGATCAGTGTTCAAAACCTGGAACTTTTAAGTTAGATCACCTGCTGTCCTCCTACTGTCCCTTTTATTTCCCGCAAGCTGAGGACCAGAGCTCTGTCCCAACTGTTCTGTGCCCCATGTCTTTTACAGAATGCAGAAGTGACCCGACAGATGACAGTAGCTCGGGCCGCGCAGGATGAAGTGGACGCAGTGAGGAAAGAGATGCAAGAGAAGGTGAAGGCTGCTCAGGAGGTCGCAGACAGACAGGTAAGGATGAGGGACATCTTCCAACAACAGCAGAACACGCACAGAAACTCGGGGTCCAGCAGTTTCTTGGAAATGAAAAGAAAAATGGTTTAACATTGCATTTTTGTGACCTAGTCCGCTGGCGATAAAGTGAACCAACCAAAAACAAACTGCTTAGAGAAAGTGCATATTTTTTTTGTTTCTTTGAGCTGTCTAAAGTAAGATTTTGACTTGTCATTCCTAGGAGAGGGATCAGCTAGAGCAGCTTCAGGAGCTACAGAGAGAGCTGGTGTCCAGCCGGACTGAGCTGGACTCCCTGAAAATCACCATGGCATCATCACAGCAGGTCATTCTCCTTTCACACTCCTCACATGCAAAGATTATCTCAAATTTGCCAACTAGACACTTAAGTGTCTGCGATGAGTTTCAGAACTAATTTAAAATGCCTATTTTAAAAAAAGTACCAGCTGCTACAAGACAGAGAAGATTAATGACATGAATTTTTGTGGCCATGACTAACAGACCTGTGATCTTAATGGAGTACAGTCTAGATATGAGCTAATAATGGGCTGCTAGCGTCACACACACTCATTCCAGTCATCAATTATTGAACAATCTCACTTACACCAGACTTTAGCAGGAGGAGGCCAAAAGGTGAAGGTTCAGAAATCTGAAGTCTTTTACATAATAATATATTCAGAAAGTAAAAATCATCTACATCCTGGATCAGACAAACCTCTACCTGCTTGCTGTCAGTATTTGAAACAGGACTGAATCCTGTCTTTAATTTTAAATCAAATGATCTGATAGGATACATGTATGTATTTAGATGCCCCAGAACATCAAGCAAAGTGGTTCTGTCTGCTGTGGAGCGTTGAATCTCCCAGAAAGAAGTAGTTTTTCCTAGTGAATTGACAACACTGAATTCATTCTATAGAAAACATAACCATGGCTGACTTCAAGGCTGAAGAACTTGTTGATTTGCTACGTCCATTTTCTGGAAACCTGTCACATCAGCTGATTTGTGTCACATGTGGGGTAAAAATCTGCACAAAGAATGGATTTATTCCAGACAGAGGGAAATGGTTAGATCGAGCGCTTACGTGGATATTAGATGCTAATATTTGATTTGAATGGATTATCAAAGGTTTTCACCATCCCTCTCAGTCTGGTTTAAAGCTCGTTTAGATGGCTCTGCTCAGACTGGGTTGGTTACATGAAGCATTTTTATTCAGATTATTAGTGGAGTACCAAGTAAATGACTACGTGCTCAAAAGTCCAAATTTTCCACCATATTCAAACTAAATGTCCCTCTCTGCAACCTTCAGGCTACTTAAAAACTCTCACAAAATACTTGTCCCGTTCAAAATGTTTCTCTGTTTCATTATGATGTCAGCTCCTGTTTTAGTCTCTGACAGCGAGCAGTTCAGAGGCTCATTTATAGGCTAATGCGTTTATTTGAAGAGCGTTGTTAAAACCGAAGCAAGACTGCTTTCTCACTCCTCTCACAGTTTGGTTTTGCTATTGCTGGACAACTGAGTCAAGTGGAGCTGATGTTTATAACAGACTTTTATTTGAAAGAAAATACTAAAATTAAAACTAAATAAGCAAAGCAGTGGATTCTCTTCCTAACACCTGACCATGTTCTGATGTTTGGCCTCTTTCATTCTGCCTTCTTTACACCAGCATTTTATTGCAGGAGGAGTTTTATTCATGCCAGTGCTAACAAACTGATGTGCAGGAATATTTAAAGGATAACTGAATCAGTCTAACTAGCAGATCATTTGTACTGTTAACCCTCACGATCCCTGATGACTCCACTGAGAGACTGTGACTCCCAGTGTCCAATGTTTTTCTGTGCATATGCTGTTCCCTCTGCCTCTCACTTGTTTCTCGGCCTCCCACTCCCGAACTTCTATTTTTGTAGCTAGCATTTCTCAGCTCTGTCACTCTGTCCTCCTCCATAACCTCCATAGTCATTTTCTGACACAACCTACCCGTTTTCTGTCGCTCTTGTCCTGTGTTTCCATTGCTCTCTTAATCAATTCTGCTTCTTGTTTATTTCTTCTTCTCTCTGGGACCTGCTGGCATCCAGGCTGTAAGTCTTTCAGCTGTTTCTTTTTATACCTACATCTCATTATCTACGTCATTATCGATAGAAATGTTCATTGTAAGCATTGCCAGTTGCACAACCACTACTTCCCAATGCTCCCTTGGTTGTAACCTCAGTCCCTTAGAGTCTGTGCGGATCTCCACAAACTGAGTCTATATTGTTATAAACAGCGGCTGAAGATAAAGAGTTTTTTATTGTGAGGTCAGAGCACTCGAATCACACCACATCATGACATGTCCTGACAGCTATGTATTATCCTAACCATGTCCTCAGAATCATTTCCTTCCATTGTCAGCGTTCGTTTTTTATTGTTGTTGTTGTTTTGTGTTTTTTAAATCCCTCCTTCTTTTATTTCCCTGATGTAGTCAAGCGAGGTGCTCAGCACCCAGCTGGCTACCTTGGAGTCTGAGAAAGCCGAGCTGGTGCAGTCTTTGACGAAGGTGGAGGCAGAGCTGGTGGTCCAGGGGGAGGAGCTGCAGCGAGTCCAGAGCTCACTGGCCACTGAGCGGGAGAGTGGGGTGAAGACGGCAGAAACCCTGCAGAATCAGCTCAATGAGAAGGTGAACAACAGTCTCTCTTAATGAGCTGCAGGAAATCAACCAAACAAACAGGAGTGAACCGCATGTGTCCAATGAATATTCATATTTCTAACACAGGTGTGTACGATGAGTTTAAGCATGTGTGTGTGTGTGTGTTTTGGTCAACAGGAGAGCAGGGAGCAGGCACTGGAGAGCCAGCTGGTGGCGGCTCGTTGGTCCAGTTTGCATGGAGCAGTGGAGGAGGCAGAGAAGATCATCCAGGACTCTCTGGCTCAGATTGATGACCCGGCTCACATCAGCTGCACCAGCTCCGCAGGTCAGACACTGATCTCGATACCGCGAAACACAGTAGTGCATTAATGTTTCTCTGCTCGCTCTTATATATTTACCCATCCGTGCAGACTACCTTGCCTCCAGATGCCAAGCCTCTTTAGACTGTATGGACCGATTACATTCTGCCAGAGAGGCCTTCTTGAGTGACAGCACGGGTGAGATGGCAAAACAAAACACCTGCATCCAAATGGCAAACTTCTGTTCTCTTTTTGTTGAGACAGAATTATATGAACAAAATAAAACATTACATTTAACTTAAACATTTAAATTTCACTCTTTTTCAGTGTGGAAGGAAGTTTTCCACTATCCACAGATTTTTTTTTTGCTTCCAACTGACATTATCCTGAATATGCATTTGTTCACCCTTTGTTCACGTAGTATTTAAAGATTTTAATTGGTCAGGCCCTGTGATAGGTGGATATTTCTGCGATCTGTGATTAAAAGTGGTGTGTTTTTTCTCCATTTAATTTATAGCCTGATAATTATACATAATGTGGAATGAAATGTTGCTTTTATCAGCTCAGCTGTTCCTGAACACATCTTCTTGTTTAGCTTCATTCAGATTATTTAAACTGTTTGTGCAGGCGTGTCTGAGCTGGTTCGAGTGGTGACCCAGTGTGGCCACCTGGTGGGAGACACCATCGTTCAGGGTAGTGCCACCTCTCACATGGTGCCTGTGGAGCAAGCTGATGGTGAGTTTGTGGTCCAGAGAAAGCGAGAGATGAACAGAGTGTTGTCTCAACGCCTGTCACGATATTTATCTGTGGCTGAGTCAGTCAGCTCAGATGTGGACACGTTTGGACATGTCTGGGAATCCTGATGTTTTTCATGTGTTCAGTGAGGTCGGCCGGTGAAAATTTAATCTGTTATGACTGTCTGTAATGGAATTGTCGTATAATAAAATAATCTGATGAGCAGTCACGGAAAGTAACAGTAAGTACATTTACTCAAACACTGTATTTAATACTTTGAGGTATTTGTACTTTTCTAGTGTGAACACCCTTAACATTTGTGAAGGAAACACTGGACACATTTCATTTATCTAAAATCTCTACTTAATTTGAAAATGAATTATTTACACAATGGATAATGTAGCAATCTTTTAAAATACAACCCCAAGATTAAATCAGTAGTTGTGAGCACTTTGGCATCTGGCGTCCGGAAAACGGCAAGTAATCTGGTTTACGTTTTTTTTGTTAAAAAAAAAAAAGATACAATTAATTTCTTCCCTCTGAACTTTGCACGGTTTAATCTTAATAAACATTTACGCATTTCAATATTCCACCAATTATCAGGTGAGAGCAAAAGCCCAAAAACAGAAACAGATTTGTGCATCAGAACTTTTCTTCTTTCTTCATCATTAATCATGTCACAACCTCTCACAACTCTAGTGAATATAAAACTATATATAAAGTAGTGCAAACTAGCTCCATCTACACCAGCTACGATAGTAACTTGCTGTTTGCACCAGTAATAATAATCACTGATGACTTATAATAACAGTATAAGTCAAAGGAACCAAACCAGGATTTTTCATTGACTGGGATATTTTAACCACATTTTATAGCAGGACTGGATTTTTTCATGTCTCATGCAGGAGGAAGTGGAGTACATTGCGTTATTGGTTCTTTCACTACTTCTTCCACTGCAGCTGGTGATTCTGTTATAGTACCGTCTGAATATCTTAGATTTCTGCCACAGAGTTCACATTACTCCCAGAAATAGCTCTTTAGTCGTGTTTTGAAAGCAGCCAAAACATGCACGGATAGAACAAAATTGCTGACTTCATACATAAGTAATGTTTTTTAGCTCTCTTTGGGGATGGCAAGTCTAAACATGCCCAAATATAATGGAGCTCTGGCCAGCGGTCCTGTTTTACTGACTAAAAACAAACATGTAGGAATGAAAGTGGGTCGAGCTGCAGTGCGTAGCTGCAAGACCCGCCCAGTGTTGTTGTTTTTTTCTATACATATCTGACATATCTGAGTACAGCATTTGAGACTCTGTGTACTGACCTGCATCTGAGAAACAGGCCGACAGCTGCTGCAGTTAACTAGTTGACTCTTTGCTGCAGAGGATGCTGGTTTAATTAAAACTGCAGCTGCAGCCACAAGTGGCACTGTTGCACATCAGGGTTGCATGTTATATTTTCATAGAAAACAGACGATAACTCTTATAATGGAGCAGAGCTGAATAAAAACCCATTCGTCCAGTGTATCAGTATGTATATCAGGGCTTTTTGGGGGGGTTATTTGTGAAATTAAAGCCCATTTCATCCCTCCTCCTTGTTTCTCCCAGCCCTGTCGGAGAGTGTGAAGGCTTGTGGGGCTGAAGCTCTGGCTCTGCTGGGACAGATGAAGCAGGAGGACAGTCTGAGCGCAGCGGACAACAGCAAGTTGAAGGCAGCTCTGGAGGCCATCCTGGCTACTGCAGAGGTCCATACTTTATACACACTCGTCGTGGTACTCTGACACTGTGAATCATGCTGCTGAGAGATGAAGTGAGACACACTGTGACCGGAGTTCATGTAGGAAATTCTTAATAGTTGCGGTGAACTGGCTGATTCATCTCTGCTAGTATTCAACTTCTGTCCGCCTCTGGCTGTGTTTACCTGATCAACCTGCTTGAAATAATTCTGATTTGAGATTAGTATCTAATTTAATTGGAAATCAAATGTCCCAATAAGTGTTTACATTCCCAAAACATAAAGAGGAATAGAACTTTTTTGATTTGAAGATTTACACACTCAACACTATTGACAAAGGCTGCATCATGTCATCATTTATCTTTGTACTTTTTATCTGCATATCACTTGATGTTTACCCTTTATGTGCAAAATTATTGTATTCGTTCCAACTGAAGAGAAGCAATAGTTTTAAATATAAGGTGCTAATATTCAATCAATTCAATTCAATTCAGTTTTATTTATATAGCGCCAATAACAATACAAATCGTCTCAAGACGCTTCACAAAAACCAGCCTGCAACCTCCAGAGCAGCCTGAGGGCGACGGTGGCAAGGAAAAACTCCCTTTTAACAGGAAGAAACCTTGAGCAGAACCCAGCTCATATGGAGGGAAACATCTGCTGAAGGCCAGCCGGTTAGAAACAGAGGAGATAGAGAGAAAAGAAGAGCAGGAGAAACAAGATAAACAAACTTCTGTCATAGATAGATACATCAAGCAGAAGGAAACATGTAGGGTCTAGTAATATAGTAATATAGTAACTTAATATGTAATCCCCCTCAATCCGATTAAAAATTCCTTATTAGCCCAGCCTCTTCTGATTGAGGTCATTACATGGGCTATATTTACTCTTTTTAGTGGAATACCACTGTCCATGTAAATGCTGTCACTGAGTCAGTCTTGCTCGTTCCTTGTTTCAGAAACTGCGTCCTCGGGGTTTGGAGCTACAGCAAGGGGAGCTGGGAGATCTTGTGGAGCAGGAAATGGCTGCCACTTCCGCTGCAGTGGAATCAGCAGCTGCCAGGATAGAGGTCCATAAGCGTCTGTGTGTGTGTTTAGGCTCAAGCAGCAGACGTCTGTTTATGTGTGTGTGTGCGTGTGTGTGAAACATTGCCCTCTGTTTCGCTTTACAGCAGTATTAACTTCAAAGTGTCTATTTTCTCCTCTGTTCCTCTGTGTACCCCAACAGGAAATGCTCAACAAGTCTCGAGCAGTTGATACAGGAATCAAGATGGAGGTCAACGAGAGGTAAAAACATGTCACGGCCACATTTGTTTGCCACAGAGGAATCAGCCTGGAATCACTTTTTTGATAATGGGCTCAGAAACAGCAGTGACAGTCTGAGTTGGAAAGTCTAAACACGGAGTACAACAGACAACTGAATACATAAAATCTAAATGGTTTTAAAAAAGGAAAAATTTGAACCAGATCTCCCAAAGCAAGATCACCCTCATTACACTTACAAGAACAGCCCATTTTCCCAAAATAGAAATACAGCTGACCCACAAACAAACTTTCTGTGGCTTTGTCTTGGTTTCTCTCTTCTCATTGGCGGTAAATTGTAATTACATTGAAGAAGAAACCGTAACTGGAAGTATCTGTGTCCAAATCTTAGAAATATTAAAACCACCTCTTCCACGAAAGAGAAGCCAAAGTGCATAGATTGAGGAACGAAGTCATCCGTAAAGCACAGCAGGTGCAGCAAACTGAACCTTCAGTTATTTGTGAAACAACCAAAGGTCGTGAGCTAGAAAAGGAAGAGGAGCTTTTAGACGGTCTCACACTGAGGAGTGATGTGTGAAGAATTAGTCTGTGAAGTCTGCACAGGTCTTTTTTCATGAATTCAAACCTGAAGTTAGTTTCTGCAGCAGTTTCTGTATCTGCTGTGTGCTAATTATACGTCCTCACCCAGGGATTAAATTATTAATGTTAAAAATACAGTCACTGCTGTGGAAGGCAATTATGAAAAAAAAAACAACAACAACTACTGCAGCTACTAAAACAGTGAGGATTTAGGTCATTGCTTCAGTCATGCGTTAACTGGGACATCACACCTCAGAAGTTGACAACAGTTCAACAGACTTGACTAGAGCAAGCGGCTTCCGAGATTTTTTTGCACATGGCTATAAATGTGATGCTGTGCTTCCTATCGATTAGAAATGCTACGGCTACATCAGCTCCACTGTGTCAGTGTTGGTGTCCTCTGCTCTGTCGCCCCCTGTAGGATCTTGGCCTCCTGCACAGAGCTGATGCAGGCCATCAAGGAGCTTGTCCTGTCTTCCAAAAATCTGCAAAGGGACATTGTGGAGAGCGGCAGGGTGAGTTTTAATACTTGAGCAGTTTAAGTTAACAAGGAAGAGAGGAAGAAATCGGAGACATTAATGGCATGCTGACAGTCTGAGGAGTTATTAGATCATCAGGGTGGTTTCTCTGATTTCAGCATCACACTTTTCCAGACTGTAGTATTAGTTTTTCACTATAATTTAACATATTATAGATTAATAATTGCCAGGTTCTTTGGTAATGAATCCTAAATAAACCTTGTGCTATAAGACTATAATTATTCACATTTATTTTCAACATATACCCTTTTGTCCAACAGGGGGCAGCCTCAATGAAGGAATTTTATGTCAAGAACTCCCGCTGGACTGAGGGCCTGATCTCTGCCTCTAAAGCAGTGGGATGGGGCGCCACAGTCATGGTGTAAGTCTCCCGAGTATAAAAGTGGAGTGCAAGTAACTGTGCATGAAAAGGTGTAAATTTACTAGGAAATAAAGAAAGAACAAACAAGACAATAACTCCTTAGGGGTGTACAGTAAATCTCCATCAAAGTGATCCCCCAACAATGAAAAAGTACAAAAAACATGTCCAAATCTTTTTCTATATGCTAGAAGACATGTCATGAGCTAAATAAGAAAACAACAAAGGCTGAGAACCTCTGCATTGTCCCAACAACAGCAGAGTTATAGTTTTGTATTTGTTCTTATTTATTTAGTTTTGTCTTATTTATTTATTTTTATTATAACATGGGGGTATATTATACTTGGGGTGGAGATGGAAGCATTGTTAAGTAAAGATGAATTAAAGGCATGAAAGGATTATTTTTCATGGATGAAAACTTTTTGAAAAGTATTTTGCGTTTGGTTGTGTTGTTCCAGGGATGCTGCAGACCTGGTGGTGCAGGGCAAAGGAAAGTTTGAGGAGCTGATGGTGTGTTCACATGAAATAGCTGCCAGCACTGCACAGCTAGTGGCTGCTTCCAAGGTGAGCAAGGAATGCACTGCTTAAATTCTCACCAGAAGAGACACGTGTGTCCTAGAGTTCTATACAAGAGAAAGGTCAGGTTCTTCTGACTGATATCTCTGGTGTTTCCTCAAATAATACAGTTTGAATAACATATGTATTTCTCACATTTTGTGTCATCCAGGTAAAAGCAGACAAAGACAGTGCCAACCTGCACCGTCTGCAGAACGCGTCCCGTGGGGTCACACAGGCCACTGCTGCTGTTGTGGCCTCCACCAAGTCTGGGAAATCACAGATTGAAGAGAAAGGTGAGGGCACGACAACGACACCTAATTGTTATTAAAAATGATACTCGAAATTTACTCAATGAAAGAGTTGGAGGGCATCTTTCCTAGATGTTCTGTTAGCCCCGGCATCGTGGTTACAGAAACAACTTGGGACCAAAGGTTCACAGGTTCACAGGTTCACGTTGCCCTGTGTCCATGTCTGAGGCACCTTGAGCAAGCGCCTAAGCCTGAAACTGCTACCCAGTGGCTCCCCAGATGGCAGCCTACTGCTCTGAGTGTACACACTACTGTGTGGACGAATGGATGGGACAAAAGCAGAGAAGAATTACCCCAAGAGGGGTGAAAAATATAAAAAATTATATATAATTCTAAATATATAAATTCTTATGAAAAATATAATTGCATTAAGGGCTGTGACACTCCAAGCCAGTGGTTAGCTGGTAGAAGTGTAGGGCCGTCCCCCCAGCAAGTCTTGGTAAATACAGAATACTGCCAACTGCTGGCGTGGAGAGCCACTTGCTTTTGTGCACTCAAGTGAAGCCTTCAGGCCCTAACTGTTTTGTCCTTTGGCTGTGTTTCCAGATACAATGGACTTCTCCAGCATGACTCTCACCCAGATCAAACGACAAGAGATGGACGCACAGGTAAGCAGCCGAAAGAACTGACCAAAAATATGAGTTCAAAAACAAGCCGCGTGAATGAGCCTTTTAAGTCAAGCCTGTAAAATTCATTCATGAATATTTAAGGCTGTAACAGGGGGCCTTTCATTGAACTTGAAAAAAATAGTCTCTCCCATGTGTGTGGGTTTTTGTTTTTTGTTGTTGTTGTTTGTTTTTTCCAAGATTTAATTTTAGGACTGAATGGTGATGTGTTGATGGGTTAAACTCCTCTGAAGGTACATTGTTTATCATCCTCATATGAACTCATATGAACTCGTATGAACGCTCTGCTTCAACCACGCTGGAAGAAAAACACAGGAACGCCTTGACCTTCTCTCACACACACGGCTCATTGTTGTAATTACTCAGAGGGCTCCTATTTATAGACCGTTCAGTGTATTTTTAGTCAAAAGCAAACCTAAATGTGTAAATAATGGTTTTTAACTGGGTTTTAGGACACATCCAAAAACACAAGGGAAATTAATTAAGTTACAGTATATTTACCTTTACTCTCAAAGCCTGCCAGACATTATGTGTTGTTTATGTGAAAAGGATAATCAGTGGTATATAAAAGTGGCATCTTTTGGCACCCACAAAAATTAATTATAATTATATATTGTATAGCACTTCATACATAAGTACTATATACTGTTCAAGCTAGAACATAGTGTGAAGTCTGTTTATAATTTAAGTTTCTTGTGATTTCCAAGGGGGAATAAATTGCGGCAGGAATATGATCAGTATGTGTGAGTCCTCTGAATCTGTCTGTTTCCCCAGGTCCTTGTTCTAGAGCTGGAGACCCGTCTGCAGAAGGAGCGAGAACGTCTCGGCGAGCTGAGGAAGAAGCACTATGAGCTGGCTGGTGTGGCAGAGGGCTGGGGCCAGGAAGAGGAGGGTGAGGACGAACAAAACCCATATGTCATTGAATTCATCCTAAAATACTGTACACCTCAGGAAAAGTTGCTCAAATCTGCCTCCTCCTCCACAGGCACAGGATGAGACCTGCCACTGCTGTCAAACCCCTCGTCCTCCACCTGAAGACTGGCTTCTGTCTGCCTCTTTCTATTTATAGACACACTTTTCAGTCTATTGCTCCCTTGTTTTCTTTTTTCTTTTCTTTTTTCTTTTTTTTCACTTTTTGTTTGTATGTTACCTAAGCCAAATGAAAAGGTGCTTCTTTTCTAAACATGCTTCTCCAACCCTATCCAGAAGCTTCCATAAAGGGTATCACCAAGGGCTCAGTGGTGGTGGCCATCGGAGGGAGGAACACAGGGATGTAATGTAATTATCGGAGCTTCATGCCCCCCCTCCTTGCTTTCTCCTCCAGGATTGTGTCAGTGCAGCACAGCAGTATTTATTGTCTTTGCTTTTCATGGTTTTTAATTGCGGCAATTCCTCAATGAGTCACAGCAGAGCACAAGAAGTTCTACCTGAGACATCCTGGGATGCTCTGCACACGGGCCAAGCTCTCAGCAGTAACAGTGGAGACCAGTGACTTGTCGCTGCCCAGAGTTCATGTCTCTGTGTAACTTAGATGGCATGCATGCTCTCCTGTCAAAGCACGTGTTTTGTTTTTTGTTTTCATGAGCTTATGAAGCTGTGGGAGCCGCTCTCCTCCTCCTCTTCCTCCAACTTTTCCTTAGTCTCGTCCTCTTCTTTTCTCACTGTGAGTTATCACCTTATTAAGTCCACGCCGCTTTACTGGCTGGCTCACTGGACTTTCTGCCTTTCACCTCCTCACCATTGTAACGACCTTGACTGTTAACCTGTGCGAACCCCTTTTTTGCTTTTCTCTTTATCTTAACCGATGCTTTCACGGGAGCTCGTGAAGTAGTTGCAGAGCAGTAAAGTAGCACACAAAACAGTCTTCTCCCTGTGAGCTTTGAGACTGCCGTCTACCTCACGCTACGTCACCGGAGGCCGGAGGTAGCGGCGCATCGTGGGGAAGTTTGATGAGTAGTGAAGTGCTCCTCAAAACACTAACAGAATGGTCTTAATATTTGTCATTTCCTCTTTTAATTCTTCTTCAACTGGGGAAGCAGGTAACAGGAAGCAGTTTTTATATACAGAAAAAGCCACAACACGGATCTGAAAGGCAAAGTTAGTCCTGAATCCAAGACTCTTTTACTGATTGGTTTTGATATGACAGTGGTTGAGCAGAACTACAAACCTGTGGGGCTGAAATCCACTCACAAACTAAACTGCCTGTCCCTGGACTCATAGAGTTTCTGCCAGCAGCAGTGCAGGGCCGCCCGCTCAGTCACAAAAAATCCATAAAAGTCTGAATATTTGAAGTCCGACTTGAAGGAGAACTCAGAGCGGGAGTGTTCAGTGATTTAGATCCTGCCTCTTCAAACACACACAGGACCGACGGTTGACTGTCATTTTCTGAATCTTTCAATAACCAACAGCCTGCGTTACCTGAACTGCTGTGGACTCTGAAGTGTGAGCCGCACAGTGTTTTCAATAGCTTCCTCGAGACCAAGTAGCTGTGTATATATGTAAACGACAAGCCGTCTGTTGTTAAATAATCACGTTCCTTTAATCTCAAAGCTTCTGCATCTCTCCAAGTAATGATTCAGTTTAATTGAATTAAGGATACAAAATGGTGCACACAAACACCACACGTGACTCATGGGAGTCATTGTTACTTTTTTCCCGATGACTTTTGATTATTATTTAACAGAATTTCCTGCTGAGACTGATGAACTGACATTCAGCTTGTTGCCAGTGGACTGACCATGCCTTTGTGGAAACCATGAGATATTTTCAACCCAACAACCGTGGCTTTCTTTCTCTTTGTCTTAACGTACCCGGTTTTGGCGCTCCGCTTCAGCTGTGTATCTCTAAAGAAAAGTTGCAACACTGGGTATTTAACAGACGCTAGTTAAATAGTATTTGCCAATAATTCTTCCATATCCAGAGGGTTATTTGGGGAAAAAGGAAGTTGTTAAATACACTTTTTTTTGACACCATCTATCTGCTGCCCCATCTCAGTTAAAGCAAGCAGCAAGTATTATTTGCAGTGCTGTTGTCTTCAGGTCTTGTTATTTAATGCTGATTTTAGCTGTGTGCTGTCACTTAACACACAATCTGGGCAAAGTGATGTCATTAGAAATTTCAATATAAAACAAACAAAAAAATACTATAAAAGAAGGATGAAATGAGGGGTATACCAAGTGTCTTGAAAGGTGACTTGAACGCACCTTGGGTGATGCTTGGTTTTGGTTTTTGCCCAGATCCTCTTTATTAACCTTCCTTTGTCTCTTCTCTCTGTCTCTGTCTCTTTCGGGTTCGTGTCTGTAGTTGTACCAGCTCAGCCAGCCTTTCAAACTGCCTCATGTTGTAGTTGGAGAGAAACAAATACTCACATAGCAACATTGAAATATGTCTTTGTATGATATACTAAAACTATGTTGGTGGGTTTGATTTTATTTTTTCAGTTTTTAAAATAAATATTTCAACTCATTAATACACACGAAGGCGTGACTGTGGTTTTTGATATTCTTTCCTGACATTCAAAAGGACTCCAGAGACCATGAAATATGATGAGGGAAGTGAGGAGGCTGTGATGAGCAAAAGTTATTTTCAGATCATTCAGCCAGCAGTGATGGCAGAAGCCTGCTGATCTTTTACTTAAGTAAAAGTATAAATATAGAGATGTAAAAATATTCTATAACAAGTAAAGGTCTTATTTATGTAACACTACATGTGTTTATTAACAGCAAAATGTTAAAGTAATAAAGTGAACTGACTGAAGCATTATTAAATATGACATGACTGGGTTATATACTGTTTTTTTTTTTTTTTGTTTGTTTTGTTTTGTTCAAGATCAGAAGCCAAACTGACTGGAAAAGACTATGACTACTAATGTTTGGTTTTAAAAGCTAGTTATATTAAAATAAGGTTTCGTGTGTTGTGTGAAGTGTTCGTTGTTTATTATAACCTGGCATGGTGGCCACAACGGAAAGACAAAACTAAATGTCAGAGTTATAAAACGTAGGTGGTTTATTTCAAATGGATTACACCTGCAGACGGCAACATGTGGGTGGGCTTCCTCCTCACAGGCCTGTTCTCCACATCTTTTCATGGCGCCTAACTGAGGAACTGAGGAGCCACCGGGACTGTGGTCATTTCATATTTTTTATTCAGCATTATATATTTCTTTATATATTCCTTTATTCCATTATGTAACTTAAATATCTTTATATCTGTTCCTATGCGATAAAGCTACTGGAAACCCGATGTCCCACGGATAAAGTATGTATCTATTTAATCTATTGATCCGTCTTCCAATTTGACCCTCCATTTGTTCACACAGTAGTGTGTACACTTAGATCAGTGAACTGACACTTCTGTCTGTGACTTTTCGGTCCCAAGCTGTTTCTCTAACTATCCCACAGCTCCCCCAAATACTATAGCTTAACCCTTAAACATTAATTCTTTTTGTATAACACAGGACATTGGGACTTGACAAAGAGTAGGAGCTCCCTGGTTGGTGGTCAGCAGACCAATCAGAAGAACAGCACAGGCTGTTAATTAAGTCCATGCACCAGCCAAACACAACTGCTCTGCACAACAGTGTTAAACGTAACAAGTAGAGGTAGTAAATAAATAATTATAAATCATAATTCTGAAAAGCACCAAAGCACAGTAAAGTCTCTGTCCGTCCCGCTGTTTGTTTACTGTTTTTCCACTGCAAAGTATTATTCTCCCTTCACGTGCTAATGCAACACTCAAAGATTTACACAAAGGGGTTTTCTGGAGGAGACGGAATGTAGAATGATGTCATTAACGCAAACAATGGGACAGTTGTGTGTGTGAGAAAGAGAGAGAGAATGGAGAAAAAGTGTGTGTGTGTGTGTGTGTGTGTGTGTGTGTGTGTGTGTGTGTGTGTGTGTGGAGACTGAGCTCAATCACTGTTTTTTACTGAAGCAATGACCCCACATCTACCATCTACACTGAACTAAAATCCTAATGCACCTGATTGATTTTCTTTCGGGGGAGGGGTGTAGGTTCTCTTCCAGGAACTTTAAAGTGCTTTGTTGGCATTCAACTCAGAATTAAATATTCTCAAATGAGAAAATTAATGAAAAAAATGAACTTTGGACAAAGTCTGTTCCCATACCACCTGCCCAAATGAGTGTACATGCACATACACATATAGTGCTGCAGGCCTGTGAGTCAATGAATCAGCGTAATCTAAAACCATTGTGCTGAGATTACAGAAATCCCTAATCTGGGCTAAAGTGTACTCCAGGATCAAACACATCTTCTGATAAGAGTCTTATTTCCTCAGGACTGCAATACAACAGAGTCCCACTGTACCCACACAGAGTAACAAAGAATATACATGTGATGCTTTCTTATTTAATTCATAAAACATACAGCTTCACCATTTAGCTTTTATTTATTTTTAACTTTAACTTCAACAGCAGGTCGTAAACGACCAAAGCTCTCAACATTTTTTCGAGTCTTGTTTTGGCTGCACAAACACATTCCCCCTGTTGATGAGACACACCTGTCAGGTAGAGACAGACCAGTGTGTCTCTTTTACTATCAGTGAGGACCATAAACCTGCAGGACTCCTGCCACAAAAACTGCAGCAAGCCTGCAAACTGGGAGCTGACAGTGTTGAGCAGCAACAACAGATGAACTCTTGTTGCAGACAGGCAGACGACCTGCAGCATTTGTGGATGAATTGAATGTGAACCAGGTGGACTTTTACAAATATTAGACGTTAGCTTGTTCAGGTCATCAGATCCACAAGTCCTGAAGCATCTAGAATGAATTTAACACTATAGACTGTGCAATAAAGAGACTCCTCTGTCTGACAGTGATGCTACTACTGATTCTGGGTCTGACATCACTCCAACCATAAAGTGATGTATTAAAACTAGTGAGACATAAAGTTGAAAGCCATAAAATCAGAATCTAAAGTTTCAGATCAGTAATTTGAGGTTGATGAGGGAGTAACAGGAGCAGTTTTATTTAAATCTCTAACACTAGTGTCTGATGTTCTCTTTGCCATAAGCCCATTTTGGCATGTTAGGTTTAATAGATAAAACTGGATGCGTATGAGCCTGCAGAAAGGTCAAGACTGCAGCAGCACTTGTAGAAATTGGAACAACTTTATTAGACTCGTTTCAGTTTGTGGCCTTCATCCTAGTCATCAAGAAGCGCAATGCAATGGACAATTTAAATAATGAAGTAAAAAAAAAAGAAAAGAAAAGAAAAACAGAATGCCATTATGAATTAAAAATATCACCAAAAATGAAAACATGCTTATGAGTCTTGAGTATCGCTGCCTTCAAATGATACTTGTGAACTTGTGGTTACAATAAGGGAAGTAGTATACATAAAAAGCTTGGCAGTGGCAAAAAAATTAAATATTAACTCTCCATTAACTTCCATCATTTCTGAAAATGACAGCAAATGCATTACAACTTTTGAACCATATCAAAAATTTCCACTTGCTAGGATGTCAATACCACAAAGGAGAGCTGTTCATAGAGTTTTTCTTGTGAACACGGGAAAATGATCCCATCCCAAATGAATAGGAGCTCCACTGACTCCTTTCAACTGCTGGAGGTTTCGGTAAACTGGTGAAGCATTATGCAAAACAGCTATGAGAAATGCTCTGCTTAACAGAGTGTTACTAGCTTCTGAGGCCAGGGTTGTACTTACTCAAAAGACTAATATTTATAATGCTACAGCAAAAGTTAAATAATTTAGTTCTTCACTTCTGCTGTTTAAAAGAGGATCTGATGTTTGCATAAAAACAGCAAATACCGTGTCTGTTGAAAGTATTCAGCCCCATGGATGTTTCCCCTTTTACAAACTGAAACACAAAGTAAAAAGTGATGTTTGCAATGTAATGCTTATTAATTAAAAATATACATCCTCTTTAAAGTGGCTGACCTAATTAATGAAGGTGATCCGCAGTTGGTGATCTGCAGTGAATGAGTGAGATGAAGTGGTTGTAGTATAAAGGCAGTTGTGTCTGTCTGGCCCAGTCACTGGTTAATCAGTATTCCTGGTTACAATTAAACCGTGAAGACAAAAGAAGTCACTGAAAAGACATTGGATGTATTTTAATAAAAGCAGCCTAAGGAGGTTTAGTTGTTTTTTTTTTGTTTTGTTTTGTTTTTTTTTAACCTAAACCTATTCTGTCGCTTTTTTAAAATTTACAATCAGTTTAATTAAAATTGTTATTTCTCAATACACAATTAATTAATTTTTTTATTATTATTATTTGTCTACCTATTCCTCTACATTTTTCTTCTTTTTCAGCCTCCATACGTTGCAGTCCTGCTGAATATGTCTATGAAACTGACCCTGAATACTTCAGGAGTGTTTTGCTGTTAAACGACGAGTGACGCACTGTGTGAGTGTAGTGTCTCTTTAACATGTTAATGTTGCTCCACATCAGAAGCTGAACCTTCTTTTCCACCTCATGCTGTCAGCATCAGTTAAAACACAGTGTTGAGAGTGCTTTCTAACTTATAACTTAGACCTCAAATAGTTTTTATTATAGTTAAATTGTCTAAACTCTTATTTCAGATAAACAGATTTTTGCACTGACAGCTGCCGTCATTCTCCTTCTTCCCCTTCCACTGTGATAAATTAGCACCTCTGAGGTGATGACAATGTGGTACACTATGCAGCGGTGCACACAGTGTTTTGCTCTGCGCTGCTGTTCTATCACATGTGCAGTGTGGTGGGTGGTGCCAGTGAGAAAGACAGGCTAAGCTATTTATAGCCTCTGCAGTCCTGAGCTGGGCTGCCTCTAGCAGGTCTCCTGGCAGCAACAGCAACAGCAGGCTCTCTGCTAGTGTGAGGAAATCCAGCAAGGAACGACCAGGCTCATGCAGCATGCAGTTTTTTAAATCATCAGGTATTCTGACAGGTGACTGTTTCCAAATGTACGAAATGTACAGGAGATGAAAAGGGTGAACCTGAGGTGTTTGTTGCTACTGAAACAACAAACATATGGTACAATATATACACAGCAGGAACACCTTACACAAACCATTACTTCCCTCAGTGCACGCGATGGTATTTTCTTCTTTCTTGTTTAATCGTCTTGATGGTTTGCATGTATCTGTTATAAAACATCTTTCATCACCTCCTTATTTAAAGGTCCCTAGACTCTTCTTTTAATTGCTGGATGGTCATTTATTCCTAATAATCTAAATGATCTTTCAAAAGATAAATGAAAGTACAAGAAAAACAAAGTAAAGAAATTATTTATTACTGATTACTGACATCTGAGAGGTCTGACACTCATTCATGTCTAATGGAGAGTTAGCTGCGATGATGTTGGGGTTTTGTTACCTTTGGGCAGAGCCTAAATACTTTTTTGTCTTTCCAGTGTTTTTGCAGACCGGCCAGCTGCTGGCTTTAGTTATATATTTATTCTTTCTTGAAATTAAAACATGCGGGAGGAGATTTGATTTATTTCTGTATGTGTTGCCTTTGTCAGCAGGCCCAGCTTTTCCCAGCAGTCCTCCTGACCCCCTCAGAGTCTGTCACAACACAATAACCGCAACAGAACAGAAGGATGTTGTGGGATAATGCGATCTCCTCTCCCAAAATCTATAATTAACCTTCTAGCTAACATTAAATTCTTTGTTAAAAAAAAAAAAAAAAAGCATGTGTCAGACTTCTAACAGTTTTACTGAAAAATAATTCTTTTAAACATGGTTTTGTTGCTACGGTGTTGTAGGGCTTACAGATGAGAGGCCGAGGGATGCTCTTAGTTGGATTCAGGCCCACAGTGTTTCACCCCTTGGTTTTTATGCATCTCCTTACACTCTACACAGAGCTGGACTTTGATCCCCATCAAAATAACTGATTATACAAGCTGCTGAGCTCACTGCTGAGTCAGAGAGGATTGAGGAGGTGCTTTCATCCAAATGAACTGCCTGTTTTTCAGCATTTGTTTACCTGTCAAAATCTGATCATGGACACGAGGTACAGGTGCAGCCCAGGACATGATACTAGGAACAAGTAAACATTTCAGGTGCCTCAATGTGGCAGCAATTTTAGTGTCAGGCAGCTGGATGACTGTTTGCAGGATCATATTGTTTATGAGGATTACCCACCTGGTGATGTAACTCTAAAAGCAGTTATGACAGCCCCTGAAATTGTAGTCCATTGAACAATTTAAAGCAGCACATTGATGCTGGTGATCTCTGTGACTGGACAGAATGTAAACATCTCCAGATCCTGGTCACGGAGCAAAAAGGTTCTCAGTCAAACCCATCAGCCAGCTGGGGAAAATGTGCAGTGTTCTCTGTGTGTCTGTGGTGGTTTTCTCTGGGTGCTCCATCTTTCTCCCACGGCCCAAAGACATGCTTGTTAGGTAAAATGGTGATTCTAAACTGACTGTACATCTGCATATAGAATTACTGCCTCACTGTTAAAATCCATTGCCTACTAGTCAAGTTGAGGTTTACATTTACTTCTGTGAAGACTAATAGACTAATAATAGTTATAGTGTAGACTTTGAAAGAATTCAAAATAGAATTATTATTAGACCTGTGGAGCTCCATAAACTGCATCTGCCCCAGTCATCATGGCCTCCTCCAGTTGTCCACTCCTACCTAGATGAACAATCACCAACCTGCCCATGATTCCTGTTATACTCACAAACTGTCACAGATTATCAGCTATGTGTTATATTACTAGATCCTACATGTTTCCTTCCGCTTAATGTATGTATCTATGACAGAAGTTTGTTTATCTTGTTTCTCCTGCTCTTCTTTTCTCTCTATCTTCTCTGTTTCTACCTGGCTGGCCTTCGGCAGATTGGTCCCTCCGTATGAGCTGGGTTCTGCTCAAGGTTTCTTCATGTTAAAAGGGAGTTTTTCCTGCCACCATCGCCTTCAGGCTTGCTCTGGAGGTTGCAGGCTGGTTTTTGTGAAGCGTCTTGAGACGATTTGTATTGTTATTGGCGCTATATAAATAAAGCTGAAACTGAATTACTGCATCTTGAATTTGACCTTTGACCTTTTGTTCATCCGTTTGGGTGTACATGTGTATCAACTTTAAAACACCTTGCTCTAGGCTTTTCTGACAAAAATAGATTGGACAGATGGTTTTCTTCAAATGTCCAGATAACTGTGGGTTAAGTGACTGACTTCCAACAGGAAATGATCCTCACACCTACACTTGTCAAAGTCAGATTTCGGTGAGCACAGTAAAACTACATGTTTGGTGAAATGTGAGAAGAAGCTTGTCAGACTGTACTAATGCATCATTTTTCACAGGTAGGCACAAACATTCGAAGCGACAATAAGCTTTTTGTTGTTGTTGCTGACAACAAATTCCTCGTATATATTATTGATTTGTTTCTTATTTTATGTTATTTAACAAATCTCTGTGTGTACTCCGTACTTACACACCAGAAAAAAAACATAACTTCATCAAGAGAAGCAGATTTGTTCTTGACCTCCCTGACTTCTTTAAGGCTATGGATGCTCTCAAAATTGTGGGGGTAAAAAGGAACTGAATTTGGCTAACACTTCATAGATGATTTTTTTAACCCACAGAAAACCTCCTGACCCAGGACTCTGGTCGAATTCCTGTTGTAAAGGATACCTGAAAGGAACAGTTCTCGTATTGTAATGCTGTCTGAAAGGTTTCGCTGTTAGCAGGAAGGATTTATTTGAAAGTGTGTCAGCCCTCTGAACTGCAAGTGTCATCACTCAGGCCGCCAGAGAAAGTATTCTCCGAATACTTTGTTTTGTGCTTGCTCTTTAGTCTCTGCCATGCTTCTGAGTATCCGATACAGACATGAGGTCATGGAATGAGCGGAAAAAGCCTCTCTGCCGAGGCTTGTCTGCCCTTCTGTCCAAGTAAACACTAGCGGGCCGCACTTTGTTTCCTCCAGGAGCCAATAATTCCCTTTAATAAGAAGGGAGAGCCAAAACAGGAGCTTTTAGATGCTGGTGCAGACAATCCCCCGGGTATACATCATGGCTTCTAATTGATCATCAATATCTGCTGTTGCTTAGGTATGCAACAAAACCTTTTAGACATGAGGTATTTTTATTTAGTGAAAGTACGCAAAAAAGAAAAAGAAACGCTTGTTGTTTGTGCTACCAGTTAACGTACTTCAAGGAGAATTATAAAGCATGTGTGTTGTCTGTAATGCATCCGAAAAAAGAAAATTAAAGCAATTAATCAGGGACGGGGGCTCATAACATGTCTTGTAGCTGCCATTTGTATTGTGTGTGTTCTCCCTCGGCGCTACTAAAAAGTTGTGGTGGTGCCTTTGTGTGTGTGACTGTTGGTTAGACTGTGCATGATGGATGATTACTCAGTGAGTCATTAGAGACTTTAGACACTTCTGTGTGAGTGTGCTGAGAGACTGCTGCAGTTACGAGGACCAAATGTTGCCAAAGCAATAAAAGAAAGCAACCGAAGGAGGAGCAGCTTAAGGGAATAATATTGAGAAAACAAAAGTCAGTGCACTCTTTCATACATGGCTGGTTGTCCCCTCTGGTTAGCTTAACTAAGATCAAACACTGGAAACAGCTGGAAAAGGGTAGTCTTGTTCATCAAACAAATGACTCCCACAATTAGATTGTTTTCCTGAAAAGTACAAGCACGAGGAATAATTCAGGGCTAGCATGGTGTAGCCATGTACCCAGTTCTTATCAGAATATGATTAATCCAGCTGATTTTATTTTCTGGTAACGTTTTTCAACTGATACAGAAAAAAAAATACCTCATACCTTGTTGTAAATACATTCATGTCAACGTCACTCAAATGACGTTTATCACTATGTTGCTGTTACTTTTCTATCCATCACGTCATAAAACACCTCCACACTATGTTTGGAGCATAATCAGCTCCCAAAGAAACAGACCAACTTATCACCACAAAAACCTTGTGAGCAGGAGAAGATTGTGCTGGCTTCCAGTTTAGTTGGGCACATAACTTCTTCAATAATCACAATGGCCACCTATTCACCTTGTATAGATAAAGCAAATGTCATATAATGTGTCATATAGTAACATTTACATTTGCTCAAGATAGATGCCTTCATGCTAAGAAAAGCTAATGAGCTGATCTCTCCAAAATGTGAAAGTAACATTGATCACATATTTCCCTAAAATGTGGAACTATTAGTCTAAGGTTTTGTGTTTATGATTAGATTTCAGAGTGAGGGTACAAACAAAGTGGACAAGAAAAAAAAAAACAAAAAAAGCGAAAAGCATCAAAATCTTTCATTACATTTTAATTCCTGTTTCTTCCCTTCTCTTGTACCCCTGAAAATAACAGTGAAATTAGACATTTTATTTTTGAGGAGATGATTATAGATATTATTAAGGAGTTAGCTTTTATTTATGTCTGCATTTGCTTAATTGCTCACACCTTAAGACTGAGTTCAATGTTAATCCTATTAATATACATATTTGCTTTTAATTTCCTTGACTTTAACAACAATACTTCTTTCTAAATATCTAGACTAACCAGTAGTGTAGTGCTATATTTAGGAGTCATCTAATTTATAAAGTAACAGCTGTGGAAGTGTTTGAGTAGGCCAGAGATGGACCGATGCCATGTTAGGATGCAAGTCCTTATTTGCCCTACTGTCTTTGTATAAGTGCAGATTGTGTGTGTGTGTGTGTGTGTGTGTGTGTGTGTGTGTGTGTGTGTGTGTGTGGGCAGAGCAGACTGCGTGTTATTGCATGGCAGACTGCAGAGGCAGGGTGACATGTCTCTGCACGTAGACCGTGTGGTGTGTTTTTATAAGACTGTCTGACAGGGGGAACTATTAAAATATTTGATCATGGGGTACTAAATAAAATACAGATAGACAGTAGCTGGTTTCAGTAGATTAAAAAATCACAAATATGGGCAAAATTGTCTTTAAACCCACCATGACCCAGATGTGATCGTTCCCTGCTGTCACGACATATGTGAACATCTGTAAAAATCTAGATCACGCTGGTTTACAAATCACACTGGGATGGTCACACTGGTCGTTGTGTCCTGCTGTACTCTTTTCGCGCAGCAACTGTAATCATTACACATGTATAGTAATCCAGACAGTCAGCCGTTGTCCTAGTTTTGCATCTGAGGGAGAGACAGAGACATCAACACCAAGAGGCAGTCAGGTCAATCAGAGAGAGTGAAAGAAAAGGGATGGGCATGGCAGACCCAGACAGTGCATGACACCAACTCCTCCACTGCTCCGGTTTAGGAAAGCCTGATAGAGAGAGACGGGGTTGCTAGGAGACAAGGCCCAATGCAAACACAGCACCATCTGCTGCAGTGAGATTTGGAGTGGGTTAGCCAAGTCGGACAGAGAGAGAAAGATGGGGGGGGGGGGAGAGAGAGAGAAAGAGAGAGAGAGATCAACCCAGGAGGCTCATTGGAAACAATTCAGGGAGACTGAGGAGGACAGAGGAAAGAGAAGACGGGATGCAGGCTGCTAATGGAAGCTGAAACTGAGAAAGGAGAAATATGGGAGTGGAAGGGAAATGAGCATAGAATAGGGAGGGAGGGGAGGAAAGTAAGCATGACGAGGAGCTTGATTACTGTATGACTAACAGGTGTGACTCTTGTACTACCCACTCATAGCCCTCCTCCGCACACATGCACAAACAACCTGCAGAAAACAGCCTCATATTCACAATGTTTAAAGTGATAAACACCGGTGATAAACACTGATTTTGTTTTTTCTCAGCCCCCCCCCCACACACACACACACACACACACACACACAAAGTAACAGATGATGCACTCGTTACCATGGGTACAATAAAATGTCACCACCCGATATCATTTGCAGCAGGCTTTGTGCCCAGGTTCCCTGATGACGCCTGGTCAATCCACACAAACATTCACTTCGTAATGAGCGTGAATGAGTCATTTTCACTGCTGCAGTTATTACTGGTGTGTTTTAATTAGATGAGTGTTTGTAGTGTGTACAGACTGTACAGAGAGCATCCATTTATCAACCAAAACAATCATCATTTCAGTCGTATTAAGAGCTTCCCCCAGCTTTTACATCAAGAAAACATTACTTCTAAAAGAATAAATTACACATCTTCCACGAGCTAATGGAGACAAAAGTTCACTACTACTCCGCAAATACAAATCACAACTGTGTGCAGTACTTGAAAGCATATAAAGCTATCATTACTGGAGGAAACACATGACCAGTAACACTGTGTTCAAATTCAAAACACCAAAGTTCAGTAACTAGCTAAGCTTAGCTGGTGACATAGCCTCAGGTAAGGCTACTTTTGTCCTGTTACTCCTTTCCTCGTCCTGTTAATTAAAATAAAAATCTAAGTAGTTGCTTAATTCCACACTGTAGCTTAACGCTTAACTGCCCTTCCTGCTACCTCTGACTCCCACCGATTTTTATTTCATGTGATTATAGACCCCTTGGCCTACATCACTATGACGATGTTAACTGGAGGTAGTACAGAGGGAAGTTTGAGGTCATAGCTTGCTGTATTTTGGGGTGCTAAATCAAAAACACTAACTTGAAGTTTTATCACAGAAGTTTTATGAGACAATCAACAATGCACACACTTCATATCAGGTCAGATTAATATGTAATGAATCATGAGTTTCAGCCTGGAAAACATAATGGGTTGGAATAAATCATGACTGAAATTACTTTAAGTTAATCATTATTTAGGGGCTTCTTGTTACATGTTAATGCTAATGCTAACTGCTAGGTAATACAAGTTAGTTATGTGTTTCAGAGGTGTCCAAGCAGAAGTTGCATTTGCTACTTTACCCTCCACAGTGGTTCCACTTACTTCTTGTAATATCTTTGTTAGAGAGGTTCACCTTGATAAATACAACCCAGAGAGTATATTCTCTAAAATATGTACTTGTCCATTCTTGCCAAAACAGTCCATTAAAATATGCTAACCGCCGTTTACAGGCTGTAGTGTTTGAGATGCATGGCATCCAGTTAAGCCCTGCCCCTCAAAAAATGTCCTATTGTTTACAAACCGTGAAGGAGTCTATACCGCCTTAGTATTTTGTGTTTTATTTTGATTACAATTGTTGCTGCACTGTTTGATGATCACCTAAAGTTACAGCCATGATTTTAAACTCAAGGCATGCTTGAATTTCTCTACAAACTTACAACAAAAAGCCTCAGTTAGGAACTTTGAGGTCAAGCTTATACCATATAGGCCTACCAAGCAGGAAAATGGAAGACACACTTTCAATCCTTTGTGGAAAGCATATAATCTAAGGTCACAGGAATGCCCCTCTATATCATTAGATAATAATAGAGAAACACTGAATCCCATATCCAGGTGCATTTTATTAGATGAAGATCCAATGATATATAGTCAACATCTGCATCCTCCTTTACAAAAGACATTAAAATGGAAACATTTTCAGTAAAAAAGTAGTATCGTACAGCCAATGTGGGGTACCAGAGAGAAAGCATGACCTGACCTAAATCATATTCATTCATTATCATATGGATCATAAAACACAATACATTAACACTATTTACAGTCTGTAGCACAGAGGTTGACATGGTAATGGTAATCCTCATGATGAATACAGTAAATATAACATATTCATATATTAAGATCTTTTGTTTACAAAATCATAATGCATTATATATATACTATATATATATTTATCAGAGAAAGGCTATCCACAACCTTGGCTTTCAGCTATACACACACCCCTTGTTTTGCAACACGTTGCCCAAGCAAAATGAAATCTTTTGTTTGGTCAATTTATTGTTGATGGGTGGGTTCTTTGGTTGTGCTGGGTTTACTGTTACAGCATCTAGACTGAGCAGTCAGCTGCTGAGAGTTACTGAAGCGAGTTAACCGTTTAGGTTTGGTTGTAACTGGAGAGGGCTCGCCATGTAAAGGGCAACTTCTAGAGCAATGTTTGCAGGAAACTACGTGTGCGACAAACAGGGCAACTAATTTGACTTTTCTAAACCAGGGTCACATTTAATCTGTAATACTTTTGTGCCACTGCAAAAGGATCTCACAGCTCAAATGGACTGAGATGAAACCGATAAGATGTTGTGTTACAGCACAAGGTTTCATGGCAACTCTTATACACACAAGATGTTCTTTTCACAAAAACGTGGTGAGGACCTAGCACAAAACTACTCAGAAAACTTTATTATCATGCATGCATTAATGCTGCATTTGCATGGGATGGGAGCAACTGTAATAGATTCTCTCATCTGAAAACAACACATTTCCATCAGAGAATGACACATCCAGCGCATCAAGTGGGAACCTGGCCTCACAGATAACATCTAGATTCAGTGTCCCTAATAGTGCTTCCTGGTAATGTTACTTCTAATATTACCCAGGTGTCGTAAATTGAAGACCCATATTGTAGGGGGAATATTTTGAAGGCCAGGAAAAATCCTTGGCAGGAACAAAAGAATAGATTAATCTGTCTAGCACATTGCTTCATAATGTTGCCCCGTGCGTATTGTGAGGGCCAGTTAGAAGATCAGGGTAACAGCAGTTAAGCAGCAGTCATCCCAGACTGAAAGAGAGCCTAAGATGGTTTTATACATAGAAATCTACATCACATACCTTTGTAGACATAGAGCTACTGCAGAAATTCTACTGCAGCAATACCTTACTGTTAATGTTCTCCTACTGTCCTGTAGCCCATGTAACCACTCATGTATCAGCCGCTTCTTTGTCAGTTTCTCGAAATCAAACTGTTATTTGCATGATAGCAAGGGCTCCGCTTCCGTCTGACTGATCATTAGCTGCTCTCGGAACAAAGCCCGCAGAGTCTTGTCACCTTTCCTCATCATCACCCTACAATAGCAGACACACTCACAGTGCTAACAAACCTTTGGAAGTCCCAGCCAAAGTTATTGACCTGAGACATGCTTTTATTTTGCAATTCTATCTGGCCATGTAACAAAGGTGGACGCAGCAATGCATCCGCCGACACCAGACATACACGGATGAGGATCAGCAGATCGTTTTACACAACTCTGTGTATTGAAGGATGAATAAAACCCTGGAGAGCTGCTTTTGCTGTGAGGGCAAATTCCTGTGAGGTTTTAGGACAAGTCTCTCTCTGTCTCTTTCACTGGTGGTCCACCCTGGTCGTCCTGAGCTGCATCACTGAGACATGAGTGGGACCCAGCCAAAAGCCATCAAAGCCACTGCATAACTGGATCAGGATCTTCCCTTCCCCATCGTTGTCAGTGAGCGGCCTAGTGGCGTCCCTGCACCCAGCCCCTGCCACAACCCAATGCCCATGTGCTTGGGCCTCCATGCCAAGCCACAGCACCAGGCCTCATCACTAGACCAGCTGGCATGGCCCCGATCAGCTGGATTTGCTATAATCACCTTAGGTCATCTCATTCACACTCAGAGAGAGCGACAGAGCAAATGACCGTCAGCTCTTCAACCAAGGCCAATGTACCCTGCCAGGCCAGACCAACTGGCCTCCATTTGGCTAAACCTCTACTGAATGACCTGTTGTCGACTGGTTTTAACATTATTATTTGACAAGGTGGAATACTTTAAGCAATGATGACGTCTCTTAGCGGGCACAGAGTTGAGTGTTGCCACCTTTTTGCAGCTATTAAATTGTGTTTCAGGAGAAAAAACACAAAAATTAGACATCTTGTCTTGTCTACTGTTGCTGGCCAGCCACCTAGCCCTGCTAGCTGCGCACAAGCCTGCCTAGTCGGTCTCTCTGTGAAACTGGGATGTCTGGGACCTTGATGTGTGTGTGTACGTTTGTATGCGAGTACATCAAGAGGTGCAGTAGGGAGGGATGGGCAGTAAGTTACAGAGGTTAATGGTAAATCAGCCAAACCAAAGTCACACACTCACCCACCACACATAACCCCCCCTCCCTCCCTCCCATCCCTCCACCCCAGTCCCTCCCTTCGTCTCCTCCTCTGCGGCGGTTGTCACCCGGCTGCTCCCGCCTCAGTCCCAACCGTTGTCCTTGATCATGTGGGCCAGCTCGATGATGAACTTGCCCTCTTTATACTTCTGACTGCTCTCAAAAGCATGTTCCTGGAGGGAGTGTAAGAGGACAAGAGAGACAGTACTAAAGTCAGATGATGGACAGAAGACAGAGACAGAGAGCAGGGAAGGATACAAGCAGCATAAAAAACAGACTGCACGGGACAGTCTTTTCAGCTGTATATAAAAAATCCTTGACTCGGCCTATCTCTGCTCTTGACTCTGTGGAAGCTAGTTATATAACCATCAGTCACTAAACACTGCAGAGGAGCCTGCACAACCAAAACTCTGACCAGTCAAATGCATTTCTAATCTTAAGTGCGTAATCCAAAATTCCTCTGGAAAATATGAATGGGATTCAGAACAAAAATACCAAAGCCCCAGTCAGAACAACAAAGAAGCTTTTTAGCTTCATGTAATATTGTTCGATTACGTGTAATTAGAGTGCATTACTGTGTTTTATTTTAGAGTCGTTGGTGAGCATCTCAGGGCTGATTGGCGGCTTTTCGACCATCACCGTTCAGCTGTGAGAAGTGACAAAATAAAGCAAATGACACAGCTGAGGGCAGAAGCAGACAACTGAGCAGAACATTTGAACTTGAAATTTGAACTGAAGATCCTCTAATAAGCATGATAGCAACCAAGGACTGCTTTGTTTCTTCCCCAAAAAATATTTGAATAACGGATGTTTGCAGTGTCGTCAAGCACAAATGTTTAGCCTACACAAGGTCATTTTTTCATCATTTGAAAAGCATGACCGCAATAGTAACTAGCAAGTTGTTCAGCAAGTTCTGCTAAGGGTTAACCCTTTTGGTTTTGGTCAGAAATCCATATTTAGCTCCATATTTAGAACTTATTAACACATTTTAGCAGGTGAACTTTCTACAAAGAGGTGGTGGAAATCAAACATTATGTTTTCTTAAAATCAGTATACTGTAGTATGTATTTCCACTGCTAGCATTTTAACATGCTGTTTTAGATGTCTGGTGCATACATGTAACTGTGGGAACCGTATCCACATGGCTCTTGCTTTGAAAAGTAACAAAAGTATATTTCTCACATTACACACCAGACTAGAAAGACTCACTGAATAGTGCCACTAAAAAGGACACAAAACAATACCTCTGCTTACTCTCCAAGTCCATTAACAATCTTGTGTTCATGCCTACTCATCCACTGCAAGGCGAGAACAGTGGCAGAGTGGGCTGATACAAATGTTCTTTCACCGTGCAGCGCCTGTAACTTGTTTTGTCTTGGGCTATTTTAGATCAGAGCTGCAGAGGCTTGTTATCAGATTTCGGAGAAGAAGTGCAGTAGGTCAAGCCTCTCAATAGAACTTTGACGACTGCAGAAAATCTACACTGCTGCCACCGATATTAATGGCAACCCTCCATTAAGCCCTGTCTAGTGCCCGTTCGCTCGTGTATGCATGTGATCTCTGACTTGTGCGGTCCTGACGGGAATAAACTACTGAGAAAAGTAGCTACTTTTGAAGCCAGTTTCCCAGGTGTTGACCAGGCTCCCTGAAGAAAATAGATATTTATAGACTGAGAGGTCGAAAATGAGGTTTAAGGTTAGACACGTAGCTGTGAATGCTACAGCTAGAAGTTAGGCAAAGAGCTTGGATCAATGGAGCGTTCTTAGAAGTCAAACAACACGCTGACTGTGTGTTTGAGTTAACCCTTTAAAGGACAGGTCACGTGCCCTATAGTGTAAACTATCACTTCCATGCTGACTGGGGTCACCGATGACAGCTGCACAACTCAGCTCTATTGATACATGAAGTCAGCTACCATGTGTGGATCCTGTTTAGTTCATCCTGACATGAGGCCTAAAATACTGTCTGCACTAAATACACACTGGATGTGTATGTTGACAAGCTATATGACAGCTTCAGCCGGATATAGCTGCTAACATTAGCCAAAATATTGGCCGTAACTCAGAAACTGTCCAGTGACGCCGTCAGTCTGCAACTGTACCCACATTAACACCTAGCAATGTGATGGACACAGCTACTCCAGCTAAAGTATAAAACAGACGTCTACTGTTAAAACCAAAATTAAACAAAATACTGTATGCAGCATGTAGAAGAAATAAAAACCATACAGCTGAACATGGAAAACTCCATCACTTTAGCCTACAGCTGTGCTACTGCTGTGATCCTGAGAGAAGAGCAGTCTAAACATAATTAGGGTGCAAATAAAATGAGAGCATGCTCTAATGACACCCTCCCAGTTTATCCCCCTCCAAACTTGGATGCAGTTCATGGTGCCGTGCATCCAATCAGCCAAGGACACTTACGTATTTCCAGCCCAGGGTCGTCTTGCAGTTTTCGCAGTAGATATCGGCTACAGCGTGCAGGCCTGTCAGCAGAACTCTCTCTTCTGCAGGACCACACCCAACGTTCACCCTGAGAGGAAAGATGAGGGAGACACAAAGACAGAAAATGTAAAATAACATGGCCACACAGCTCACACTGAGAGGGCATACAGATATGACACCAGACAGTGCAGCATAGATTCTAACAACCTAATTTTCAAAGAAGTCAATCCATCTGTTAATAACAGCACTGGTCTATCTACAAATCCAACACATCTAATGTGAAGTAACATGTATTATTAATGGTAGGTCACTTGTCTACACCAGGACGGTATTTTATTCCAGGAAGGCTTTAGGAAAACAGGTAGGTTGAGATCCAACATTGATACTCACACTGAGTTGAACAGGTAGGCTCTGCCCTGGCTACCCTGGAAAGACTGTGGAGACAAAATCAGACAAAAATGAAAAGGAAGGAACAAGAATCTACCTGCTCACTTTGTGTAATAACTCTATAAAACCACATAAGCCTGCTATTATGCTACCGTAAGGCTGCACTGGCCTGCTTTGGTTTGCCTATAAAAAGACATCAGCACATTAGCCTGAGCTAGGACTTTACTGTAATAGAAGCTCTTATTTTAAAACCTGTAAAGAAAATCTATTTTAATATCATTAAATATAATTTCCTTAGTGAATTAGTACCTGTACTGTACACTAAAGAGACACATTAAACAGATGTATTAAGGGAGGCAGCGTTACGCCCAGTAACGCCTTTTCGCACAGGTGAGCATGTTTTCATAATCGCGCATGGAAAAAGTGATAGCGCATTCATAATCCTATTCACTAACCAGCTTATGACATAATCCATCCACAGGCATGGCAGACACACACATACAGGTGTTCAGCCTTTCATAATTCCTCATCGGTTCCACCTCTTTTTTAATCTTCACTGCTTTACCTTTCAAATGTTGTTAATAACTCCTATAAAATGAAAGGGACAAAAAGTGCAATCTGTGATGACACAAAAAACGATGTTAAGTCCATCTGTGTGAGAACTCCAATCCTCTCTTCAAGTGATCATGTACTAATGTGTAATCATTTGTATGTAGTATGAATGTAAGTACTTTCCTCATAGTTACTGAGGGCAACAGCTATTGGTAAGATGAGTCCGGTGCCATTGTTGCCATTGGTTACCTTGGAGATGAGCTCGTCGTGGTTGGCCAGGTGAGCTCGACAGTGAATGCAGCTGTAGGTTCGGTGGCAGCTCGGCAGGTACGCCTGGAAGGTCTTGGAGCGCGTCATTCTGACCATGGGCGGAGTTGGCGGGCGGTGCAAAAAGGGACTGCCAGCCCAGGTCGGCTCACAAGGGAAGCACCGCAACACACAGGTGAGGGCCGTGGTGGGCGGTGGGTCGGGAGGCGAACACCTGAGTGCAAGAAGAGTAGGAGAGATAAGAGCTGATGGCAAGGTGGGTACTGTGTAAGAGCTGCTTCCTGCAAACTGAGCCACAGGTGTGTATTGCTTATGGGATTACAGTCTGCTCTAAGGGTTCAGAGGATTCTCCAGTCGACTTCCATCTGTGAAACTCACAAAACCTCAGGACGCTATGATGTAATGAGACATGGTGGATTATTAATGAGCCCTGAAACTCTGATTATACTTTAAGAGATGAGATTCAAACATGGTACTGGAGACAGACAGACAAAGACCTATTAGCTTAATGTTTTGATAAACTGTCATTTGCAGATACAAGTGCTATTTGATGAATGTCCATGAAAATTTGTAGAGGCATTTGTGGCTCTCTGAGGATGAATGTTCCTGACTCTCCTGTTAAAGCCAACATCACAAATGCAATTTGTCCACTGCACATACTCTACACTACAGCATGCTAAGACAATAATAATGACTAAGATAATAATCCATTCCCTTCTTATCCCTCGTCTGCATTAAACCGATCTATGAGTAGTGGTCACACTTGGAGCAATGGGCAGAGGTTTGGACGATCAGGTTGCTTGCTCAAAGCACCTTAGTCTCAGAAGGGATTCAAACTAGTGAAGCACACTTCCAATGTGACACTCACCCCACAAGGGTAGCGACTGGCTTGGGATCAATTAGGCCACTGGGGCCGGACCATCATATCCTTCAAATCAAGCCTAACTCCAGCTGAATGTTTTTTCCAGTACCCACAGGCAGCAGTGCTCCCTTACACTATGTTTAACTCTGCAGAGATAATCTGCTTAGCTTAGCACAACTGCACGGATCGTGCAACACTCGCTTCATGATATCCACAAGGATCGAGCCCTTAACATACTTCTGCTGGTGTGCCCTGGTGACTGAGAAGATTAGTGGTCCGGCCTGGGAGCACATCCCAGGGGCCCGTGAGGACAGGAGCATATTCTATCTTGACTAACTGCACATGAAAAGCTAAATGGTCGGAGGCCTATGCTCTAAGCCTTGCAGTGCAGTTATAATCTTTGTGGTTTTATTGCTTAATGCAACTTTAATTGTGATTTTAACACTGCAGCTCTGCTGCTAAAGGGACCCTATTAATCACAAGTTTCATCTCGTTTTACTCCCCTGCTTTTCATAAAGATGTTGAGGAGTCTCAGCAAAAGAGAAGCACAACCTTAACTGTCTACCTGCCCGCTGTCATGACTATACTAATATAAATGAAGGCTTTACAGTAAAATTAAAAACATGACCTTTCTAACAAAATAAAAACACCAATTACTTGTTTATAGGACTTCAGTAAGGTTCTTTTATAATTGTACTACTTTTTTATGACTTGTTCAACAATATGTTGTTCCACTGTCGGTTTGTCTCCTTCCTGTCTGTCTTCATGGAACCATCTGGAAAAACTAATAAAATGCTGATTGGAAGCTGGAGGCCTCTGTGGGTTCAGGACAAACAGGAGAGAGAGAGGGGGGCCTCTTTACTTTACTGCTCTGCATTATGATTTTTTTAGTGTCGGACAGAGGCTGATAAAGGCTCCAGAGCTGATGGAAACGACCAGGGGATATAAATAAATAAGGCAGTGAGACGTGCCCTTGTTTCCTCTCCTCTGACTCGGTGCCAGCAGCGTGGGTTTGGGGCACAAAGACTCAGTCAGTGCAGTTGTCAGAGCTAACCCCCCCTGATGCATACAGACATGAGGCTGATGTTTGACCCATGTTTTATCCTCTCAGTCATTTGTGGAGGAAGTTCATGCAGCTTTAACTCTTCGATGTGTTGGGAATTGAATGTTCTGCCATATGGTGAAACATAACAAGCCACTACCTTGGATGCAATGGGCACTTTTAGCTATTTAATTAATCAGGACATTTTGCACAAAGCCGCCAGATTACATCCAAGTAATTAGTCTTTGGTTGTGTGTTTAATCTAGGAAAACGGAAGCTTCAACTTCAGGCTTCAAATTTAATTCCATTAAAGCTAAGCTTCTTCCTTTAAACCTCTACACCCTTGTTAAAGTACAGGACGGCTGTATAAAACATAGATATGAGGTTTGAATGAGTACCTGTTCACCACGGCCAAGACCAGAAATATTGAACCATGAATCTGTGGGATGCTGTTACAGT
This sequence comes from Mugil cephalus, assembly GCF_022458985.1. NCBI lineage: Eukaryota > Metazoa > Chordata > Actinopteri > Mugiliformes > Mugilidae > Mugil > Mugil cephalus. The sequence goes on from NC_061778.1 coordinate 26,278,792, forward strand.
TTATCGACAGCATGTATCATGCATTATGATACTAATTTAGGGTTATATAGGATTGTAGTATTGCACATGCTACACATCTTCTCATGGATCACGTATAATACGTCTGTGTGTATTATCTGTAGCCTGAAACCACTTCATAAAACCATAAAAACAGTGGGTCAGTGTATGACATGAAAACTGATACTGAGATGATTAAAATTACACAGAAGTACAGCCTATGTGTTATAGGTTAGAATTTATAAGCCTAGAGATGTCTAAGAAACTTTATTATGGTCAGTTGATGGTCATCAGAAAATTAGGATTGTCAAATGATGCATAAAACATTTTCTAGCGACAGTTTCTGTCATGTTTACACCATTGTTTACAAAATGTACTGCTTTTAAGCAATGACAGGATTTAAGTCAAAACTTGGCTCTGAGAACTCATGATAATCATTTTTGAAAAACATCCTCAGATGAATTAAGCTAGTCTTCAGCTACAGGCCAGTACACGCTAAGGCTTTCATAATAATAATGGAAAAAAAACTCTAATTTATTTGTTTTTGCACTCTATAACGAGACGGAGCACTTTTTCTAATGACTGGCACCAGAAAAAAAGTTCAGAATGAAATAAATTACTTTGAACCCAAAAGAATTACAGAAGAAGCAGGCAAAAACTGGGGAACAACATCAAGCATATGTGAGTGTCGCTTAACTGTTTGAGGCTTAGCTGTATGAGGCCATTTCCAAGCAATTTTCAAAAGCAGGGCAACACTCATCTTGGTGGGTGGGCATGCAGGAACATCACTTTGCATATCAACATTGTTTGTGGGGCACGAGGATGCTGACTGAGAGAGAAAACGCTGACTCAAAGTGTCAGTCAGGGGCTGCTGAAAACCCTCTTTGACAGAGAAAATGAACTACATAAATGATCAGATGACCAGAGAAGCTGATTGCAGGGATCCAGACGGCTCTGACAGCAGGAAACGAAAAGTGACCAAGTCAGGACCAAGACTGTCTGCTCAGTGTCCCTTATTTTGATTATCAGTTTATCTTTCCCTCTGACTGCCTCTGTCTTCTGTTCGTCTGCCTCTCAGCCTGTTTGTTTGTTTTTCCTGTCTCTCTGTCTATTCACCAGTCGAGCCTGCAAGCGGGTCGTTTGAGGTTACCGGGTTGTCCATTCTGGTCATTTCTGGGTGTCATCACAAAAGGCTACGTGCCACGAGTCTCACCAGCCAAAAGGACCCTTGTATCTCAACAAAAAAACCTTTGTTATGTAACTCACTGATGCTGCCGCTGCGGGTGCTGACAGCGACCCAGAGCAGGGGAAAGACAGAGGGGAAGAAGTGATGTGAAAATGCGAGTCAGACACCGACAGAGAGCACATTAACAGACAAAAAATGGACAGAGTGTGTCCCCTGAGCTCTGTGTCTTATATTGCCCAGGAGCCGCACCGACACAAGTTCTGTACTTTATGTACTTTCATCCTGCTCTCCATTCAGTGTTCCACCGAGGCCAGCAGCACACAGCAGGATGACATCACTCCACTCCCACCTCAGATCAAATCTCACTGATGAAGAGATGCTCCTGCTTCTCGAGTCTATGCGTGTCGGGTTACTGTTGCCCGTACTTCTTCTTTTTCAGTCTCCCATTTGTTTTGTTTCCTTGGACGAGAAAAGCAGCTTTATAGATTCGTTAGTACTGGGCTGGACCTCAGAACGGCCTTAATTCTTCATGGCATAGATTAAATAATGTGCTGGAAACATTCCTTAGAAAGTTTGATTCATAACGACATGATAGCATCAGCAGCCGATGCAGATTTGTCAGCTGTATATACACATACACACAGTTGCTGCTGTGTGATTGGCTCACTAGATTTCCGCATGAATGAGCAGTTGAACAGGTATACCTAATGAACTGTCTGTGAGTGTGTATATCACTCTATCTCCTTTGATTCTATCAATAATCCTTATTCATGTGGCTGTCAAATTACAAACAGTAAACAAAGTAGGTGATGTGACAAAGAGTCTCACCAAACTGTAGGCACGACACACTGCACACAACGTTTTGTAAACAAGTCTGCAAAGGATCACCTTTCAAGGCCTGCAGCTCTCTGACCCCCCCATCTTCGATCCCTGCGTATCGACCTCACCACATGATCAATAACTATCTGCAGGCGCGCTCTGCAATGGAAATAGATCGCAGAGAGAGGGAAAGGTTGGGACTTTATGTGAGGGCATCCGTTCCTCAGTTGTCCACATGAACTCACATGGGTGAGTCCCTCCTCGCCCCGCCACCCCAACAATCACTACGGTCTAACTGGCATAGACTTGTACAGGCACAGGGCGGTAGAGTGAGAGCACAGAGCCTCCTCACCTGGGATAACACATCAGTAAAATAAAAACCCATATAGACTACATAAAGGATTACGGTTTACAAGTGTGTGTGTGTGTGTGTGTGTGTGTGTGTGTGTGTGTGTGTGTGTGTGTGTGTGATTAATGTTATGAATCAGGTCACAGGCAGTGGCGCACTTTATCTGGGGCAGAACTTCAGCCACCACCACACGGAGCACAGATGGCGGGGATGCCTCAGCTCAACAACCCTGCGCACACACACGCGCACAGACACACCACTGCAAGATTCTATGAGATCCGCAATGACTGAATTACAGGTGAACGTCAGTAAGTGTGTGATCACGTGAGATGATTAGACTGTAACCTGCATTGATCATCGCTGACGCGCACCGTTACGGCCAGGATAGCACACAGGAATGATGGCGCATATACGTGCAGGGCTGCCACCACAAACAGCATGTGTCCTGATAACAACCACTACATACACCATCCTGTCCAGACATATAAATGCCATCTAGCGCATGTTGCCAGAACAACATTAACTTGGATTTTATATAGCAATAATATAACATGTGTAGTTATAGTTTAACTGAAAAGTTGGCTTTAATAAAAAGTATCGGACGTACTCTATGACTGCATCGATGCCTCAATGCTTCACAACAAAATGCACCAGAGTGGAGAAATAACAGAGAGGAAATCATTTTACCTTTGAAGGAAAGAAAACACAGATCTCCGCGTAGCCTAGAAAATGTCGCACCTCCTCGTTTAACTCGTGGCAGTGCCCAATTCTAAACCCACATCTTTCGCATTCCTTGTCCCAGGCAGATCTTCCTCTCCTCTCCGGCCCTGATAAGTCCTGGAGGAGACGCAATGTTTTGACGCGCAACGATGCCCAGCAGAGTTTAGAAAAGGCAGCGAGAGAGAGGAAGAGAGTGCTGAAACGGACAGCAGGAGCGAGAGCATTCCCCTCCACTCACTTCCGCGTTCGAAGTAAAACTGTTACACGGTCAACGGACCTTCGTCAGCTGAACAGTCAGTCAGAAATCTGAACAGCACATGTTTAAACGATTATTTATATTAATATTTAAACATTTTAAACTGACCTGACACGCATGCTCAATATGGGCATAGCTTTTTTTGTTTGTTTGTTTTAGTTTTTTACATTTGATGCGCCCATTCATTATATTATATGAACTTATATGAATAAGTGTATGAATTCGACAATAAAAAATATTGATATGCAGTGTTTTAAAAGGTTCGCTCTACAAGTTACCTACGAAGCTAAATGATAATAATAAAAAAACTCAATATTCATGAGAAGTATCTGCTGCCAGGCTTTTCATTAAAATGTCGCTGGGACCCTTACATTTATTATTTAACTGGTTGTAAATCTTGTATCAGTGGTAAAGACGCAAAGTCGTTCTACAAAATTATGAACCATCTTGACATAAAACTCTTTGTCATGAAAACATTGATGAATAACTGACAGCGGTAACCGCCAATCATAAATCCGAAACAGCATAGCAACACCGTGATTATTGGTCGACGCTAGAGGGGCGTCAGCAATAGTCTCACCGGAATTTCATAGTTTTCAATGAATTCTCTAAAACGTACGTTAGGTACCTGTGATTGCAGTATCGAGAACAAATATAGAGAAGAACACGAAAAACTCACAGGTTCTTATATGACTGAGTAGAAAAAACAGAGAAGAGAGATTATTTTTATGTAGCATAAAATGTCCAGCATCTTTAACTTTGACGCTTAAGTGAAAACTACTGAAATCCGCCTGGTCTACAGCGTCACCTTCTGGTTATTCTGTAGGTATTTTCATATACATAAAAAACAACTCTTCGTCTTAACTCGACATATAGTGGTTCGTAAAAAATAACGCCATGAAGATGCAATGCCACTATACACACACCAAATATATTACAACACACCTAGTGTTTATTGATATTGATAAAAAAACAAACAAAAAAACATTACTTTTTAATAAACTCTCAGCAAATCAACTGACAGAACATTTACAAACATGGCAGCTTTGTTTGAGCATGCAAAATGAAAGTCAGGTAATATAATCTAAATTCACAATATCAGAAATATGATAAATTAATTCAGAAAACAATGTAAAAAAAATAATCACATGTTCAGATTTAACTCACTGACAGCACTAATAATGCCTTACAACCAACTTAAAGTATATCAAATGATTTCTTTTAAATACCAATCAACATATATTACATTCAACCCAAAGGACATTCATTTTTGCAATTTGGATCATCTTAAAGGTCTATCAAACTGTGAATCATACAGAGAAGAATCGCTGGAACACTGTTTAATGCATTTCAAGACCAGTGCAGTGAAACATTTATTCAATGCATCTCTGCCTTCAACTGGGTCGCTCAAATACTTTAACTATTGGAAATGGCAATATTTGCTAAATATAAATTTCATATCTGTTTGCAATCACAAAGACACATGTGGAAAACACAAGAGGAAGTTTCTTATTTTTGTGCAAACGAGGACAAAAAATGTCACTCATATCATTTGATTCAAGTAAAAATCTAGATAACAAGAAACTTCACAACACAGCAAAGAGAAACAGAGGTTACTACAGTAAATTTAACTAGTTCTGCCTAAACTTCCTTTAGATGAGGAGAAGTGCTGATGCCCACCTCAGCTGTCACACTGCTCACTTTCAAAACCAAAAAAAACTCAAATTTAATTTGTGGTGGCATCTGATACAGAGACGTATTTGACAACTGCTTAGGCTAGTATATTACTGCATGTGCTCAATGACAAAATGATGAACTGGTGAATTAACATGCCGACATCAAGCTGCATATGCTGGTGTTCTTAGAAGTACAATACTTCACCTACAACACAGTAATACTGTCACTTAAAAGCAATAAAAAGCTTTTAAGCTTTTAAGCTTTTTATAACAAAGGTTACAGAAATAACCTTTGTAAAAAATACTTAGAGTCTGTATGTAGAAATTCAAAACAAATAACCATTCCAAGCAAATCATTTGACGGCCCATACTTTAGATTGGCTTTTAAAGATTATGTGATTTTAAATAGGTGTGATACAGTAATGGATATTGTTGTGCATGTGCAAGTGTGTAGTTCTGTAGCAAAGGAACAAAGAGAGTTAACACTAATCTGTAGCAGGTACCATATGGGAATTTTAAGAATGTTGGTATGGTATGTGATGTGATATAAATATAGTGGTTTGTATTACCAATAAAAAGCCGTAGAACAGAAGGCTCCTCATTTAGTACTGGGCACAGAAGAACTGGGAGAGCCCTCCTGACTGTAACACACAGTGAAAGAAGCCCAGCTGGAATGCATGCAGTAAAAGTGGGTGGGGGGCTGGTTTGGCAGGTCAGTCAGGGTGAAACATAATCAGTGGTGAAGTGGGGTGAGGTAGATTTTGGCAGGTCACTGGGGCTTAGAAATGCCATTCCTGTCCATGAAATCTTTGAGCCTGGTGGGAAAATCTGTCATAACTCCCGTGGCTCCCAGGTTGAACGCTCTCTGGAAGTCCTCTTCGTCATTCAGCACCCAAATGTACACCTGAAACCAGATGTAGGAGTCGCACAGTTGATACAAAGTCAGTGAAGAGCGTCACACAAGAATGCTTCTGTACTTTGACGTTAATGTTGGCGGGCACTCAAGCCTATATATATATATCTGAGGTTACAGGAACCTTGGACATTTCTCAGGACCTGCTTTTTGCGGCTACATCAAACAGCTCTCAGCACGAATACAGGATTAGTATTGATATTTTATAACATGGAACGTTTTTCAGTTGTTCTTGTAGAAAAGACAATACAAAGAAAGTGCTGCATGCCAACACTGAATTAGCTGGTGAGTTTCTGGAGTTTCAAGAAAATGCAAACTTAAAAGATGTGCAATAGTGTTTTTTTTTCTAATTTGTTAGCACTACTGGATATTCAGAGCAGTTTTACCTGTATTCCCCTGGCGGTCAAATGATCAAAAAGAGCTTTCCTCATCAGTAAACTGTAACAGAAAAATGGACACTCATCAGTGGAGAGAACCTGAAAACATAGCTAAAGTAGAAAGAGCTTTAGTTGTGCAATTGTAAAGAAAAATACGGCTGTGGCTCAGTAGGGTGGTCCACGAACCGAAGAGTTAGCGGTTACATCCCTGGTTTGAGTGTGCTATATGCCCAAGTGTCCTTGGCAAGACACTGAACCCCCAGTTGCTCCCAGTGCAACTGCCACTGGTGTGTGAATGTGTGTGTGTTTGTGTGAGTGAATGGGTGGATGTGTCTCTGACTGTAAAAGCGCTTTGAGTACCTTTGAGTAGGTAGAAAAGCGCTATATAAAAGCAAGACCATTTACCATAACTGCTTCAATGACTCTAGAGTTAAAACCAAGGTGGACTTCATACACCGATCAGCCTAAACATTATGGCCATAATCACTTGTCAAGAGAATAACACTGATTATCTTATTACCATGGAATCTGTCAGTGAGTGGGATATATTAGGAAGCAAATGGACATTTTGCTGCTACAAGCAGGCAAGCAAATTTGACTACGGCCAAATTATGATGGCTACAAAACTGCAGCTCATGTGGGGTGTTAGTTGTCTGCAGTGGTCAGTATCTATCAAAAGTGGTCCAAGGAAGGAACAGTGGTTATGGATGGCCAAGCCCATTGATGCATGCGGGAAGTGAAGGCTGGACCATGTGATGCATGATTATGTGATGTAACAGACGAGCTACTGCAGCTCATATTGCTCAAAAACTTAATGCTGGTTCAAATAGAAAAGTGGACACAGTACATCAGAGTCTTTGTAGCTGCCAACAGTCAGGGTGCCGTCCTGACTCCTGTCCAGACTCCTATCCACTGTTGAAAGTGCCTACAACTACCATGCGAGCATCGGAACTGAACCACAGAGCAATGGAAGAAAAAGGACTGGTCCGATAAATTACATTTTTCTTGTTACATCATGGGAATTGCTGGGTGTGAATGTCTCTTATCTGGGGAACACATGACACCAGGATGCACCAAACTCACTGTGTGTGCGTGCTTGGTCTGCAACAATGTTCATGTGGTGGTACGTATATAAGTAACCTCCACATAAATGCCTGGACCCATGTTTTCCAGACAAACATCACATCATAATGTAACGACATCATCAATGTTATTCACTTCATCCGCTGGTGATTTTAATGTTGTGGTTGATCGGTGTACATTCAGAAAAATTAGCTACTTACGAGTCTGCCAACCAGGTGATGAATCGCTGACTCCTGCTTAATCTGTTAGGATCTCTCAGTCTGCAAAATCACACAGAAAAGCCAAATTCTTCATCCAGCTGCCACAGTTTCCAAACAAGTTCGAAAATTGTTCATATAATCAGTCAATTCACTTTCACTTTAAAATTACATGCTTGTGGAGGTGACAAATTATAATATACATATAAACTGACTTGATCAAATACGAGTTACAACAGCTGGATGGTACAAGCTCAACACATTTTCTACGAACTGCTGAAATTCATTCTAGGAACAGAAGGAAGTCATCAACTAAAGAGGCCCTAAAAGTACATACACATAAACAGCAACTGTTACCAACTTAAAAATAACTTTAAGCACAGATGTAAGGCTGTTTGGGCACTTGGGTCTATTAAAGTAAGCACGAGATGAGTTCAGTACAAGAAATCACTTAATCCACAATGAATGCTTGGCATGTGTGATCTACTCTTTGACCTTGATCTACATGCACTAACACACGCTTCTTTTAATGACTTGATTAGTACATGAGTTCATCTTTCATGCACCACAGTGACCCAGATCCAGAGACGGAAAGGACACATACATCATACTGTGAACAAAGCGAGTGGGGACCAGTAATAGACAAATGAGAATTTAAAAACACAAATTAATAGATACAAGAAGTCTAGTTAAATTCATATAATAATCAGCCTGTAACAATGATATAACCAATTATAAAATACAGAATCAATTTTCTCCCAAGTTCTGAGCTTCAGAGTCTTGTCTAAAAAAATAGTTTTCTTTAAGACTTGTCCTCACCTTGGACACAACATTCAGTGGGTTTGTTCCTGAGAAAGTTTTGAGAATCTGAATCAAGCTGGAACACCCTAAAACCTGTCCACTGTGCCATGTAGAGGCTATTTTGTAAGAGCCTCGAGCCTAACTTTGAACTACAGTAGAACAAGTAGAACACTTTACTTGAGACTATTTGAGTTTTTCTGTGTAAACTTACTTGGTGATGATAGAGGGCATGGGGATCTCTAGGAACTGCTCTTTAAGGGGAACAAAGGGCAGGAGGCCGGTGTAGAAGAGGCCTAACAGCTGCAGTACTCTGGGAAGGCTGAACAACACTGGAATCTGAGGATTCTGCAAAAACAACCAACAACTGAGATTTAGGCTCAGGTTGATGAAAATTGATGCAATGCAACTTTCAAAATTATTTTGCAAAAGACCAAAAAGGATCTCTGCAACCTGGCCAGGGTGTACCCCACCTCTCGCCCTGACTTTAGATAGCCTCAAGCCCTCCCCGCCGAGAACCCTCTAAGCATAAGTGGTAATAGACAATGCGATGGATGGATCTCTGAATCCACCTCTTACACCCATGTGAAGTATTTACCAGGTAGTTGTTTTCTTTGCTCAGTTGAGACATACCCTCTGAAATAACTGGACTAAATGTGACCACAACATGTCACTAAATGTACCTCTTTGTAACATTTTTTGACAATCTGGTTGCTGGCGTTGCCCCAGACAGTCAAATGCTCTCTCTCATATTTAACGACCAGCTCAGAGACCTGGAAGGAATAAAAAAAAAACAAAAAAAAAAAACAAAGAAGTGTCAACATTATCCAGGACATTACTGTTTTTTTTGACGAGTAAATGACCATCGCTAAAGTAAAGGACAGCAGAGCAGCTGCAATACTAGAACCTATTGTCTATGTCTTATTACTGGAGCAAAGCGACAAAGACGGATCACAGTTTCAATGCCTGTCTGTTACATATAGCTCTGTGAGGTAACCACTAATGATGCTTTTAAGGGCATACATGTCATAAATGCAATCTAAGTTAAAAGGCAGAAACTCTTTATACGAGTACTAAAAGGAAAATCCTGTGAGGAGATATAAATATACACCTTTTTGATGAGCGTGTCATTGTTGACCTTGATGTCAATGTTAACAGGGGTGTTTGGAAATGCATCAAAAACGTCCCTGAGCAGAGGGATGCGTTTGTCGTCTCCTCCATCGCAGTAACACTCTGCAGAGACAACGAGTTGAATACACTGTAAGTTTGGGCTGTGTTAGTCCGTGAGCATGAATCCCTCCAGCTGCAAATTAAATTAAACTGATCTTTGTCAATTTAAAATGCTGAACCATTGTTCTAGTCAACAGGCAAGTTTTACATTTACTCCTAGAGTCAAATGTACATCACTGAAAAAGAACAGTGACTACGGATGATGATGTGAATGTATAAATTGTGTTAACTTTGTATTCATCACACCAGTCATGGAAACATGATGCTCACCCCTCTGAAAAGTCACTCCTAGCTTGCAGAGGTATGGAGGCAGTTCCTGAAAAGAGAAATCAGTTCCATAGGTAAAATAAAGGGTGTTTAATGACAATTAGTGTAGAAGAAGCATAATTTCTACAAGGCAAAGTCAAATGAATAACAAAGATAATATCAATGACCTTGTCTTTAGAGCAAAGGCTAATGCCCACTAAAAACTTTACCATAAACATTTAGTTGTGCTATTCAATATGGTACCTTCACATACACACAAATATCAGAGTTTCATTTTCAAAGGAATCTCAGCAAAACAATGATGTTTGCTTCATTGTACACTAAAAGTGCAGACATGTAGAACAGAATAGAGCATAAGCCCTCAGTGAGGGACAATTAATCCGCTGAATTTTTGCTGGGCTTGTTTTTTGTAATCCACCATGTGACATGATCAGGTGGCACTGTGCAGAGCTCACCTGATCAATGCACATGATCCAGTTATGATGTTCCTCATGTACACAACACCACATGTGACTGTGGTTTCTCAAAATCATTTAACCTAAATGAGTCAAAATGAACAGCTGACAGTAGTGCGTAAATACAACACAAAGTGTTTTGTGACATTTATACATTTTCCTTTCAGCAGTTGTGTGTGCAACAACTCACAGCATAGGCAACGTCAGAGATGTTGGCGTTGATGCCACAGGCCCTCTGCAGGTTGGCATCATGGGAAACCACTACCTGGTCATCTTTTGTCAGGTGGCAATCCAACTCCAGCATGTCTGTGCCAAGATCCACAGCACTGCACAAACCAACATATAGCGGCCAAACTGTAATTAGTTACTACTATATCTGAGAGCCTCCCTTGACTTTTGTCCATTTACTTATGTGGTCACCGAGTTCAAGCAAACAAACACCAACAGTGACATTTGGACATTTGCACTATGAAACATACCACAGGCATTTAATGAAAACATAAAGCTTTTAGCTTCTGGCTTTATTACGTTTATCTATCAAACAGATGAGATTGGTTGCATATGAGGGTTTGGGGGTTTATTGTGGGTAAAAGGACAAATGCTACAGAATACTCATACTGCCAACAATCATAAGTGCAAAAAACTGTTATTTGCAGAGGTCTTATAAAAGAACTGTGTCATTTTTACTAAGGCTTCTACTCACTGCTTGAAAGCTGCCATGGTGTTTTCCAGGTTTTCACCTGCCCCTGCAGGACAAAAAAATAAAGTTTTTTTTTGTGTTTGTTTTATTTTTACATTTTTTTCTCCATGACTTAGGAATCCTCAACTGGAAGGTTGCCCTCACTTTCTGAAAAGGAAAAACATGGATGTCTTTGCCTTCGGCCAGTCCTTTATGAGCATTTTGTTTGCGGTTCATATTCTTATGTAACTCTTATTTCTGCAGCAGACAAATAAACACAAATCCTGTGGATGGCTGATGATTATCCAATGTGATTAAAGTGCTGTCATACATACATTCACATATATTAAGACATGCAAATATGACCATAAAAAAAAATTGGTAACATAATATTATTTTGGTGCGATAGACTGGCGACCTCTCCAGGGTGTCCCCCACCTATAGCCCAATGACAGCTGGGACAGCCTCCAGCAACCCTCGCACTGGAAGAGCAGTGAAACACTGAACAGCTACTCATACTCTAAGTACCTAGCTCTGTCTTAGAAAAAATTGTAAGCAGTATAACTATTCAAATCCAACACATTTAAAAGACTTGTAGATATTCATAAGGATCTTGACAGTCAAACTTTTACTTGAGATGTTTAATGCATAGGGACTAAATGCTGAAACTGGAATGAGGGTCATCACTGACTCACCTCCTCGGTGGGAAATGTGCCTGCTGATGAACGTCTCTCGCTTCCTCCGGTGCAATAGATTTGGGCATTTCAAAAGCAGGGCAGAGGTGAGCACGTAGCCCGTTACCGTTGACAGAACATACACAGCAGCACACATCTCCTGTCAGCCAACTGCAAAACAAACACCACATAATGTCAACAGTGAAGCAGGAACAAAAACGCTGCCTGTGTACTATTCGTTATGTGAGTTGTTATATGAGTTGTATTACATTCAGCACTGGACAAACACTTTGCACTCAGATAGTATCTCTAACAAGGCACGTTTGCAACGACTATTAATCATGATAACGCTATAGCTATACAAAGCTAACGTTAGCTGAGACGAAGATGGAACTCTCAAGATGAACTCCTACCTTTGTCATCAAATTGTCCTAGTTTTTCTTTCGCCTTTTGTGCTGACCAAGTTATTGACGACCCGGCTCTGTACAAGAGACAACTCTATATGACGATAAACAACTGATTTTAACCTGATCTCTTGTGTCCAGCTCCGCACGTCACAGCTGAAACACAACACAGGACACCGGCCGCTGTCAGTTGAACGCGCATGCGTCCCTCCTCAAGAGATAGACATGGAACATCCGCTCGGATATTTCAGAATAAAAGCTCCATAGTCATTAAATGAGTCAACTACACACGATTAAATTAAATATTGTTTTTAAATTAACTGTTAAATTCGTGAATGTATATATATATATATATATATATATATAGTTAATTACTCAACCACCACCACCGCGCAATCCAACTTGTAATTGAAAGTGAGATGGCGACTGGTTTTAACCGCTAGATATTGCTAATGTGCAGCTGTGTAACTTGCCAAATGCACTAAAGCAAGTCAGCAGGGAAGAGATAGGTATACCACGGAAAAGCTACAAATGCAGATATCTTGTCCTTAATCTGAATACAATCAGTCATGAACAATGTCCACCACCCTCTACAAGACACCATAATTCGACTGAGAAGCTCTTTTAGTGATAAACTGCTGTCTCTGTCCTGCTCCATGGACAGGTTGAAGTTGAGTCAAAAGTTTGGACACACCTTCTCATTTAATGATTTTTTTCCCCCATCACATTCCATTTTCATTGTGGATTGTCTTTATAATTATGTAGTAAACAACAATGTGTGACATAACTTGAAACAACATGTTTCAGATTCTTCAAAATAGCCACCATTTGTTTTGATTACTGCTTTGCACACTCTTGGCATTCTCTTGATAAGCTTTACGCGGTAGTCTCTTGAAATTGTTTCCCAACAGTCTTGAAGGAGTTCCCTGAGCATTTGTTGGCTCCTTTGCCTTCACTCTGCAGTCCATCTCATCCTAAACCATCTTGGTTTGGATTGGGCTTTGGATTGGGCTTAGAGGTCAGGTGGCTGTGGAGGTCAGGTCATCTGGTACAGCACTCCATCACTCTCTTCTTGGTCAAACAGCCCTTATACACACACACACACACACACACACACACACGCACGCATAGCCACACACACAGACACAGACACACAGGCACACACACTATATATGTCGTATATATACAGTATGTGTGTGTGTGTGCGTGTGCGTGTGTGTGTGTGTGTGTGTGTGGGTGTGTGTGTATATATAGCATTTAGCTCCATGAATGATATCAGAACAAGATGATAACCAGAGGATTTCCACAGAACAATGTCCAAGTCAAAAACGTGTACCAGTCAAAGTTCACTTAATGCAATAAACTGAACGCGGCCTGAGGATACTTCGTAGCAGGATGTTCAAACAGGACCTGACCATTTGCTTTAAGTCTGAACAAAATGCCTCAAGGTTTAACAGACATTCTTACAGAGTGGCAAAGCTTGGAAGAAGATTATGAAAAGCTTCAGGTAACAAGAAAACTTTGATCTTTTTGTATTATCAGGTTATTGATGTAAAACAATTAACAAAGTGTGCGCTACTTTTCAGTGTTTCGTAATCACACGATGAAACATTTTAGTAATTCGACTGTTTGAACTTCTTCAGTATTCTTGTTTTCATGGCAGATATCTTTATTCTGTTGCTTTATCTGACATTGATTTGAAAAGTTCCTTTCAATCTAAATGTTTTCTTAATTATTTATATAATTATAATATTCTTCATGTTATCCAGGAGACACACAGAATGTACTTGCAGAAATTGGATGAAGTATCCAAACTGCAAAACAGCTGCTCTTCCTCCATTTATAGACAGCGGAAAAGGGTGAATGAGATATCCCAACTTGTGAAAAAGTAAGTGTCCACTTTGTGGACAGAGATAAATACTATGTTATGTCATGTTCTGTACGCTCACAAAACGCCTCCTCAGCTTAAATGAGCACATACTGTCAAAGATGCAAAGTCATCTTGTGCTGTTATATCATTCCTCAGCTGCAGCAAAGGGCCGTCAGAAGACGATGCTAAGACACTGGACAAAATAAAAGAGAAAATGAAGACGCGATCAAATGCTTTCTTTGAAATGGAAGCTTTCCTTCCCAAGAAAAATGGGTGATGACTTATCATCATGCTGTTGTTGTTTATATATATATTTATCACACACACACACACACACACACACACACACACACACACACACACACACACACATATATATTTATATATACATACATAACACAAATTGCATTGCATTACTATCAAGGTAGTTAAATGAGAAAAATATTTAAATATTTGTGTTCTATTGCAGCTTATACCTTAGTCTGGTTCTTGGAAATGTCAATGTCACTCTCCTCAGTAAGCAGTCAAAGTAAGATGAATATTAAGTCATTTTCTATTTTTATAGTAAAAGTGATTTACTTAAAAAAGAAAAAAAAAGTCACTAATTATTTGAGTTACATGTGTGTGTTTACTCAGTAAGCTGCTCCTGGCAATTTAATTTAAAAGTCTCCTTATGTCCTTAGTTGATGAATTGAATTCTGAATGTGTCTCATCCTAAACAGATTTGGTTATAAAGATGAATATGAGAAGTTCAAGCTATGTCTCACAGTCATCCTGCTGCTGTTCTCCTTCATATGCTATTTCTCTCTGAGCTACAGGTAGAGAACATTTTGTATGCAGTATATTGTGGTACCTAATATCTGCATCACCTTACACCAACCTTGTATATCTAAATATAACACAGTTTGCGTCCTTGACTTTAGATTTCTTGATGCTATCCTCAACTTCCTGCTGTTGTGGTACTACTGTACATTGACTATCAGGGAGAGCATCCTAATCACCAATGGCTCCAGGTCAGCACAACACCTCTTGATTTGTTTGGTTTTTCTTTTGTCATATTTTTACTCAAACATGAATTTGAACTATGTCCTCCATTATAGAATCAAAGGATGGTGGGTTTTTCATCACTATGTGTCAGCTTTTTTGTCCGGCGTAATGCTGACATGGTGAGTAGAGAAAGATAAAACCCCTAAATAACACAGATCTAAACTATATATTTCAATACATGTAAACACAATAAAGTCATTGAAAATGTCCTTTTTACATCCTTAAGGCCTGATGGGATCCTGTACCACACATTCAGGAGCCAATTCCTTGCTTACTCCTTGTATCAAAGTAAGACCAAAGTCCCATAACGTTTCTTCGTTCGAACTTCCCATAACGAAAATATGAGCAGTGTTTCTTTTGCCTGGAACCCACAGGTTTTGTTCAGTGTCTGCAGTGCTATTATCAAAGTGGGTGTCTGTACAGGCTGCGAGCCCTGGGAGAAAGACACAACATGGATCTGACTGTGGGTGAGATAACTTGTGACATGCCAAGGACACGGAATAATAAAAGAGATGAACTCAGACACTCAAAAGATTAAAATATATTAATTAATAATATGACATTGCAAAACCATCATTTGTACAAACAGACATGTTTCACTCTTGTCTGCTTTTTTTTTTAGAGGGATTTCAGTCCTGGATGTGGAAAGGGCTGACGTTTCTTTTGCCCTTCCTGTTTTTTGGTCATGTGGGTACAATCTGCAAAGTTTCCTCTAATTGCATAAAAAAATGTCATACTGTGTCATGTGTCAAAATGCTGATGTCATTCTAGATGTTCAGGTATTTCAAACAGAGCTTTATTTATTCTTTAATATGTATTAGACCCTAACCACCTGCTTTTCAGCTTGCCATCCTAGTTGCACACAACTTTCATTTCTGTTCAAACAATACAAACCCTGTACAAGGCCTTGCACTTTTTGTCTTGTAGTTCTGGCAGCTCTTCAATGCCCTTTCACTATTCAGAATGGCTCAGCTACCAGACTGTAAGGAATGGCAGGTCAGTGCTCCTGCAGTCCTCCAGCTCTACAGTTTCACTCTGTTCCTGCTTTCAAGATGGTTAAGAATGTACTCTGTTTAGCAGTTTTGTTCTTTAGCATCACTTGAGCCCCTGCGTTTGGTATTTCAATAAATATGACGTGCTAAAATGCTTGCTTTGCTTACTCATGTTCTCATGTCCCATGTGATGGCAGGTCTTGACGTGTAGTCTCTGCTTCCTTATTCTGTTCATGGGAAACTTCTTCACTACCGTTGCAGTCGTTCGTCAGAAGTTGAAGAGCAGGAACCAGAAACCAAAGAGTCTTTGATACATAAAGATAAATGAACACATTTATTCTTGAACATGTAGAGTAACACAGTCCGAATGAAATGAAAACATTAACATTATTACTTTTAGTGAAATCAACTTATTTCAGCTAAAAAACAATCTGTGTAATGATTAATCTGTTGTCATTAATGTTAAATCATAAATCTAATACCTTCATGTTTGCATATTTGTATAATTAAAACGATAAAAATAAAAACAACGCACCAAAATCATCCCCAATAAAGTGTATAATTTTAAAGATAAATTGGTCTCTTTTAAATTCTTTTTAGTAGTTTTTAAGTCTATCTATCTATCTATCTATCTATCTATCTATCTATCTATCTATCTAAAATTGGTATTTGTATCTCCATAAGTACAGCATTCGAGTAAATGTTCCAAGTTACTGTCCACCCAATCCCAAATGACAATCTCTGAATTTCTGCTACAGATGTGCAATGTGTACCGTCATAACTTGTACGAGTATTCTTAAAAAACGTTTTGTAAATCAAATGTTACTGAGAACACAGCTGAGGACACATTTGTCTTGCAGTCTGTCACAGATGAATTACACAACCATGACCCTTCCCCTGCTGCACCGAGAGTTGTTTATTTTAAACGATTACATGTACAGTGATGTTATAGACCGGCCCAAGAAAAAGAAGGAAGTGGCGTAATTTAAAAATAAAATACGCTTTAGCTTCACATTTAACTTAAATTGAATTATTTGCGTTAAAAAGTCTATTTATAACTTTGCAAATGACAAAAACACGCCTAATTTTCGTATATTCGCCCTTGAAACCAAAAAGGTGCTCCCCCGCTGCCATGCTAGAGTTGGTACGATCCCACATGGCGTAAAGTTTCCTTCCGCAATGAAGGCAGTGTGAGCCTGACACACAAAGAGAAGAGGCGAAGGTAAGTGGCAGACCAAACTCACATTTTAAATACTTTTACACTTTGCTGTAATCTGTGGCAGTCTCTGTGAAGTACACGTCTTCGGCAATAGACTCAAACTGAAAATAGAAACTGTAAATACAGAGGAAATACCTAGCTGTTTTTTGTCAAACATTAGCTTTACACAAGTGCTGACTCCACTGTTACGCAAACTCACGTTAACTTGTGTCACTTGGGAGCAAGGCGTTTATTATAAAGTAGGATTCAAGTTGCTTTATACGTATCATGTTTTGAAAAACACTAGTATGTGTCTAAATGTACTTGTATTTTTGTAAAATATCATGTTATAGCCTGTGTTGTCACGGTCCAGGTTTTAGTCTGGGCCCACTCCAGCTGGCTATCAATTCTCAGTTTAACTGGCCGCCACTTATTTTGAAAACAGGAAAAAAATAAAATGTCATCATAATGGAGTTTAAGATACTCAAAGGAAGTGTGGTGTAATGTGACTTCCCACACCCCGGTGGAAACCGGTGCTACTTCTTCTACTATTGCATAATTTGATTTAATCAGACATCCCTCACATCCCTCAGACTGAGCTGTCAGGGACCTCAGGTAGATCAGGTAGACCTCATCTATTTCTCATTCATTGATAACTATACTGCTACCTACCTTCCCTTTTTTGGCAGCTTACCAAACTCTCATGATATTCACTATTGGCCAGCTGTAGTTGGACACTGAGTATTTTTTTTCTAATACATATGAGTGGACTTACAGTAATATATAGATACTGGGTCAAAGGTATTGAGATAATTTACTTATTCATTATTATTGTGATTGTTATTCAAATAACTGAATTCCTGGGTCAGACCAGGACCAGGGAAACATTAGTAAAGTTTGTGGCGCTTTATGTTTTTTGAATACAGGATAAACTTAAATTACTCATTTAATAAATCATTGGAATAACTGACTTTTTTTTTTTAATGGCTAATGTCTAATCTGAGACACTGAGAATTTAGCAGCTAACTAAACTTACCAAAACATTAGGTACACTCGTGAACAAAAATGTAAATCTTACCTTAATATGCAAGGGAAAAAAAGGTGATCATTCAACTGGATGATCATTTTGGAGGATTTGGTTTGTGATGCTGTTCAATACTAAAGTCTTCCTATTATTATTTCTTTTCTTTTTTTTTTTTTTTTTTTTTAGTATGGAGACACAGGCTCCAAAATGACAGTTGAATCAATCAGTCATGAAGCTAAGATTAAAAGTGCATTAGTTTTCACCGGTGTACCTAATAAAATGGGTGTGCATCCTGGGCTGAAGGTAGAAGTCACTTTTATTCTCTTGTTGAGCTTCTAATTGATCTTCTGGGAGATCATTAAGCAAATAGTTGGCATGGATATTGTATCATAACAGTGGTACTGTATAAGTGATGTTGCTTGAAGCTCTTGCCCCAGCTTGGTCCTTTTTTTTTTCTTTTCCCATTTCAACTATGTTTGCAAAAATGGTACATGTATTAAACCTCACTGCTCAGGACTAACTCTATCAGTAATCGTTTGCTCATTGCAAACAGATTTTAAAACTGACTGACTCATATCTTTCATAATGGCAGGGTTTCAGCTAGCTCTGCCTGACATGTTCCTATGACATTGCTTGTCAACCAGGGTTGCTGCTATTTTGGTGTTAAAATATACAAACTGTCAGTGAATTTTAGCTTCCAGGTCTTGTAGAAATGTTACAGATAATAAGAGATGGTCACACCTGTTTTCACTTGGCAGGTTGGTCCACTGCTACTCAAGAAGTGCTTTGCCTAATATATCAGGGAATCAGATGTCTAGTAGTAGTTTGTCGAGTGTTTCTTTGACTACGTTTGTTTGTTCTCTAGTTGCGGACTAGCCAGTTTTGAGGATCAGAGAAAACCGCTTGAGCTCATTGTTTTCAGTCCTTGAACCAAACTGAAAGTTGAGTGTTCAGAACGCCAAGTTCTGTCGTGCTTACGGTGAAAAGAGCTGATGTTGTTGATGCATAAGAAATCCCTTATTCATTGAAAGCAATTGGTTACAATGCTATAGTATGTTGAGCAAAATGTAAGCGCATTGCCCAATAATGTTTGCACAAAAGCTGTCATTGTAGGATACAGCACTTAGAATATTACTTGCATATGATGGCAGACTTGTTGTTATTTGTTGCGACCTAAATAGTTCACTCAATAAAAGTATAAAATATATATATACGCCTTCTTTATAAGTATAAATAAAAACAGTCTAAACTGTGGAGACTGTAGCTAATGGTTGTATTATAATAGATGTTCTTTAAATATATTTATTTTTGGAAAGAACAAATGTCCATCCCAGAGCAAATGAACTGATGCCTAACAGGCAAAATATTTTGAATAATATTAACCATGCTGTATGTGTGAGTGGCAAACTATTTCCCCCATTTCACTTTAGTTGTGTTCTTTCATATCCATGTAGAGACTCAACATTGGAGACATGGACACTGAAACCAGCACCCACACCGAGCCCATGGCGGATGAAGAAGAGCCTCTTTTCAGCAATTTGGATCTCTTTCTCTTCTCCCTAATCATTGGCCTTGTCATTTATTGGTTCATATCCCGCAAGAAGCCAGAACCCATCCCTGAATTCAAGAAGCTTGAAACACCGTGAGTATTCATTAGGGTACACGTTTAAGAATCTGGCTACAGTTTGATGCATTAGTGTTGACATTAACGATGCCTCAGTCCTATGCCGATAGAATATGACATGGTTTTATTTAACCAATTTCACTCACACTACTGAGCAGTACTTTGGTGCAGCAATTATGTCTTTTATGAAGCATAGCCTTTTCTATTCTATTCTAGCTACAATCTAATATATTGTAAACGCCATGCGACAACTTTGCATATGTTTTGCATTGGTCGCACTTCCTAGTATCCACTTTGGGGGAATAGGTTTTGCTGAGCAAAGAAGTACAACATTTATTTTGACGATATAGACAACCAAAAAATTGTGAAACCTCACTAATGGCTATGACTATAACTGACTTCTTTTCTCTCTATCTTCTCTGTTTCTACCCGGCTGGCCTTCAGCAGATGGGTCCCTACATATGAGCTGGGTTCTGCTCAAGGTTTCTTCCTGTTAAAAGGGAGTTTTTCGTTACTCTGGAGGTTTCATGTGGATTTTTGTAAAGTGTCTTGAGACAACTGTATTGTTATTGACGCTATGTAAATAAAATTGAATTCTGACAGCTTTAACTTTGTTGTCAGAAGCATTGACAGAAAAAGGATACATTGTTTGTTTATGCTACCAACAGGACGTGGCAAACATGTCCCAGACCACCACAAAATGTGTCCTGTGTGTGTGTTCACACCTGTACTTTAAGATGGACACTTGTGTACTCATTACCCAGGGTGGATGCTAATTTAAGGTCTGAAGGGGACCTGAATCAAACATGTCCCTAATGCTCCTGGAGTTTGTTTATGAGCAGGTTACTTGTGAGCCTATCATTTAAGACACATGTTAATACCAGGTCTGAACAGGGCCTAACAACACAAATGCACATGTCGTCACTTGGAAGCCCTTGAACCAAGTGTGTGAGAGTGCAGGGCTTAAAACTCTAGTCAATGTTTAGCCCGTAGTGACCTTTGTTGTCTCTGACTCTTCTTTTACACAATCTCTCCCTGTCCTCTCACAAACTCAAGTGATCTTTCTCTCTAGCTGCCTTGTTAAGTGAATTGACACATTTTGGATCTTGTGTTGTTGACTTATGCTAATTTGAGTTTTAATAGCATAGCAAATACATGCTGAACAAGACAAAAAATTTAGTGAACTGAAAACTGTTGCAGGGTTAATATAAGGATACGCAATGCTACACTTAGGTCCTGGCTTACATGTCAGTGCCTCATCTTCCTGTGTATTATTTCTGTATGGAATGATTGTTTGTCAGGCTTATGGGGGGGAAAAAAATCCTGCTTTAGGTAAATGTTAAGGTAATCAGTCTATTAGTCTATGTCATATTTTTCCCGAATTTCTTTTTTAACTCATGGAGTTACTACTGCTGGCCGTTACAAGTAATGCAGATTGAAGGCATGTCTGGCTCAGTAGGTAGAGTGGGTTGTTCATGAACCCAAGGGTTAGTGATTTAAAGCACGGAACATGCCACTGCTGTCAGTGCACCCCAGTGGGAAATGAAGAGACTCCAAACTACATTGACCTCCTGGCTGTAAGCCCTCCTCCTTCCCTTGTGCGCTTTCCTCATCATTTATCAATGAAGTTGTGGAGGCCTGACTAATTCAGTGCACATTCAATTAATAACACTATTTTATTTTATTTTAATTTTTTTTTTATGAACACTAGCAATGGTAACAACACTCATTGTGTAGTTGTGTGCATGGTGAGAGAGATTTTGACCCTTTGTGTTAAAACAGACCTCTGGAGAAGAGTATATATCTGTGGGTTGCAGGGTTACAGGAAGAGAACATGGAGCAACACAAGCTCTAAGCTGCTTCCCCCTCCCCTTAAAGGGGCAGTGATTACCTAACTGTTATGAAGGGGGCGTAGTCTTCTATGTCTTTCCTGTGCTTTTGTTTTTGGCCCTGAACCCATTTCCAGAGATCCCTGGAGAGTAAATGTGGAGGGCGAGCCAAGTTCCTTTTGTGAGCCTTCTCCAAAGGTGGAAAGTTGAGGCAAAAGACAAGCAAGCCTTTCTTTGCCTTGAGTTACTTTTTTCATTCTTCTTTCCCCACTCCCCTGTTTTTCTTTTCAATGTGTGTGTGAGCGTGCAGGCTGAGCTGCTCTGCTATTGGAGTAGGGCCATGTCACAAATGGAATCCTTTTATGATAAATGAGGTTGCCATAGCAATGACATTCCCCTCTCTCCTCCAGTGAGGAGGGGGCGGGGGATACTTCAGAAAAAAAAAAAAACTACCATTCACAGCTCTTCCCCCTTCTTCAGTGGTCCACAGAGGAGTTGCTCTGATAACTAGCCAAATTCTCAGAATGGATCTTGTAGACTTTTTCGTTCCTAACACCTTTCAGACTGGAGAGGAAAAGGGGCGTGGATGACGAGGAAGGCATTTTAGGCCCAAGATCATTCCAGTGTGTGTTTGTGTGAGTGAAAAGTGTGCGTCTGCAACTCGGCTACATTTTATGGGAAAGTCAGTTTCCCACCATTGTGTTCTCAGCGGTTGCCAGACACTGACAGGGCTTGTAGACTGCTGTGCTGTGTGTGTGTGTGTGAGTGAGAGAGTGTGTGGAGAGCGTACGCTGCTGGTTTCAGAGAGCAGCACAGGAAGAGGCAGAGTTCAGATCGTGTTGGAGCCCTTAAGGTGAAGGCAGCTCTTCTAGTCTTGAAAGTGACTATCTACCTTCCTCAACGGGCATTACTTTTCGATCCCTTGGTTGTTTGGGAGTGTTGACGTCCTGCTTTTGATTTTGATTGTGGCATCTCCTGCCGTGGCCTAGCCAGTGGTGCTAGTGGCAGTGGTGAGCAACAGGGCTGCATGCCATGGGCTGTGTCTTCTCCTTGCCAGAGGACAGGAGAGATGCTGCTGAGAGGTCAGTAAAGTCTTTAATTTACAGCGTCATAGTACAGTATGAAGTAAAGTGTATTTTTCTAATGCTCTCGTGAAATTGCCCTCAACATTTACTACCAACTATTGTCTAATCCTGCTATTTAGTTAAATAGTCCAGATCACACTTGGGAAGTTTTTAACCGCACCATCTAAATAATTGCATGTGATGAACTAGTGGCTTGTTTCCATAAGACAGAAAACATGGTTGAATCAGCAACCATGCAATGTTCTCAGTAGGTTGTGTGAGAGATGGAGATAAAATCTGTTTGACTACAAACACAATTTTACAATTTAATTATTGAGTGTTCTGTTTTTCTCTCTTCCTTTCCCCTGCAAGCCTGAAGTCATTTACCTTGCATGCCACTTTCAAATTTCCAGCCTTATTTAACTAAACAAACTTAGATTAAGATTTGATTTCCATGTTATTTATCTTTTTCATAATTGGTTAAATGTCTTTAATTGTTACATTATAGGCCAAACATGGCATCAAACATCATCAACCATGGCTATGTTTAATTGCAGAGAGGACCAAATTGAGTCACTATGCTTGTTTGAAAAGGATTAGTTCATGCACAAATGAATGGAAAGTTTTGATACAGTTTACAGGATATGAAACATATACGTCTGTTTGTAGTCTGGTCCGAATCTTGTGAACAATAGCTACATATTGAAATGTCCGAGGCTGGTTGTATGTGGAGCTAAAATCAGTGAATATTTATTTATTTTGATAAGCATGTCATAGCAAAGCTGTGTAAATGATTTTCATTGTACATAATTATTCAACTAATTTCGACTACTTCTCGAATTTTAAATATGTCTGGTGCTTAAGTTTCAAATGTACTTTACTTTAGTCTTCTTACCAAAAAATGACCAAACTGAAGAATAACCAAAGAATGGACAAAATGAACAAATGAAAACAGACCTGTCCGTGCCATTAGTTGGTTTGATGATGAAGTCTTTTGTATTGATTCAGTTTTTAGTTTTAGATGTGGTTGATATACCAGCATCTATTTTAACAGTAATCAGGTGCTGCACAGAGTTTGAGCCCCATTGACAGTGCTGTTGTCTAATTAGCACAAAAAAACTGCTCCCCGTCGAGTGGCCGTGGGGCCGCGGGGCCGCTGCGGCTGCCAGTCTGGGCTGATAACAGTTCAGACAGATCCCATGTTGTCAGGAATGCTTGGGCTTGAGGGCGAAGACTCGTTTCAAATTTTGATCAGGAATTTAGAGCAGTCTGTGTTAGGGGGGCAGTTTTATGATGTGTTCATTCATTGATCCCACATGCTCTGCATATGGCCTTTCTCTTGATAGGTGCTTTGGGGTTGCAATTTTATTGGAGTAAACAAGTGCTGGAGACAGAATGGGTCTTAATACTTCATATAGTTGAGGTCAAACTTGACATTTTAATAATCTACCCTTCAGCCCTAATGGTCTTGTTCTCCTGAAATACAAACAATATATTCATCTTTCGTTAGTATTTAGCCTTGTAGTTATGTGCAGCCTTTTAGTCCTTTCTTGGCGCAGGCAGATTTGCAGCTGTCCATCCACAGCTTTGATGCTGAATGAAGCGGCGTTGCCTTTTATTTGGCTCAATAATAGCTTTGGCTTCGTGTGTCCTCCCCCCAACACTGTGTTTGTACATGTTGTTTTGATCTGTTTTGCTCCATTAATTTCTTCATGGCTTAATCTAGAGTTTCAATTACCTTTGCGTGTAATGGGATACATTATCTATCTCTACATCTACTTCCCTTTGAAACACTGAAAATTGTGTAATGTATGTGCTTGTGCAAACGGCTGGTGTGATTAATGACTGTGTTACTGCTGAGTTACCATTTTCCACGTTGCTGTTGTAAGAAGAACCCTAACAATGACCAGACAAATTGTCCCTGTTACTCAAGAGCTGGTGCTTCATATTTGTTTAAAAGCTGGTTAATTTAAAACTTATCATATTCCCATGATTAGGCCCCTTCCAGTTTTCCTCGGAAGTAGTTGAGCATTAAACTAATGTTAACCTCTACTCTCATAGTACTACCTGCTCCATTCTCATTAGCTATTATTATCCTGCTTGTTGTTTCTAGATAAAACCCAGTCACGTGGGCACCAAATCTTTTTTTTATTGGTCTTCCTGGCATTAGTCTGAACATGACATGTTCTAACATCACCTGCCAAGACCAGTATTTTCTGGTTAAAGTCATAACCTGTGCTCTAGAAATCAACAAAAGGTTAATCTCCTCTGACAGGGTCAGAACATCGACTTTTATAGTGCTGTTTAAAGTTTGTGTTTACTAGGTATGTGTGCAGTATTTTTGCGCACATCAGTTTAAAAAACATAAACCTTTAAGAAGTTACACCCTCCATTATGTATGTAGTGAATTATGATTTCAGTATCAAAAAGTAAAATGATCACCAAGCTGTGAATTATATTCTTTTGAGGAAATAAAATTCATTTAAGTTGGTGATCAGTGTAACGGGGAGGTCATGTCTCGCTGTTTCAATGAAATATGTTTGTTTGTTTTTTTCAGGCCCCCCACCACCAGAGAAACTAGTTTCATCGATAAAATGAAGAAAACTGTGAGTGGTGTTTTCTTATTCTCTTCATCTTTCCTTTGACTTCATTCATTTATCTCAGTATAGGTAACTCTCAGTCTGCTTTTTAGTGGCTGTTATTCCAGCATATTAATCGGTGGCTAAGAATGGATTTTAAACGAGACCTGTTTGCCATTTCCAGATTTACTGTCTAAACAATGTTGGTGCCATTCAGTAGGTACAGATCGACCCCGATGCCATTTTCCTCATGTCATTTATTTGCTAATACCTCAGTATGAACCTGGTTTTGTAGTTGGCGTTAAGCTAAAATCAACATCTATTAAAGTGTTAAAATGTAGCTTTCTAACCTCTTCTGCTTGTGAAACTTGAATGGCTTAATGGTGCCCCTGCTAATGTGACTATGTGAATGTGTAGGTTTGACTTTTGCAGTCCTCTGTCTTCAATCCCAAAAATGAAATAAGACTTTGCTTTTGAATCTTGTGGTTTTGCAGCAGATGGTTCAGATACCACGATGGTGGCAGAAAAGAACATTTGCCCCCCCAAATGCAGAAGTGCTCTAGTTTCCAAATACGCTATTTAAGGATTTTGGAGAAACTGTATTCAGGATACATTTGAAGTCAATAACAATAGTTTTCATATATCTGATATGCACTCATGGTGTGCAGACTCTAAATATGAAAAGCTGTTATACTGTTAATTACATTTGTACAAGAAATGTTTGACATGAAATGTGTGTGTGTGTGTGTGTGTGTGTGTGTGTGTGTGTGTGTGTGTGTGTATATATATATCTAAAAAGATTTTGTCTTTTTGCGGACAGGGAAAGAACATCATTGTGTTCTACGGCTCTCAGACGGGTACAGCTGAGGAATTTTCTAACAGACTGTCCAAAGACGCTCAGCGCTACGGCATGAAAGGAATGGCTGCCGATCCAGAGGAGTATGACATGGTAATTTGTGTCAGTTGATCAGAACACATAAAAGGTTTTAGTTGCTGCCATATCAGAATGTGTAAATACACATAGTGCACGTTACTATGGTTTTATCCAACAATGTGTTGCAACACTGTTGTGACCAGTAATGAGTGTAGGCATACATGATTAAGTTGGATTTCAGATTCAGAAAGCTTTATTTGTCCACAGGGGGAAATTAAGGGCACTCACAGCCAGCAATGACGACGCGAGGAAAAGAGTGGAAAGGCTCAGTTAAAGATTTAAGTAACATCTAGCTTGCTGACATGTTACAGCCAGTGAGATACAGCAGACAAACTTTAGATGATGGCTACAGAATCAAAAAGCTTCATCAATCTCTTTTGATTTTGACTAAAATCATTTATTTACATGATACAATCAAATGTCTTAGGAATGTTGTTTGCATTTTGTCTTTGATTGCATCATGTTAAACCAATTGTTTTCCCCTCTTAGTGGATGTGGTTTTCAAATTATGGCGCATTGTTTTGTGTTCGTTCTTCAGTGCTTACTGGCTTTGATGTCTCATGTTACAGGGAGAACTGTCCCGTCTGTCTGAGATTAAAAACTCCCTCGCCATTTTTTGCATGGCTACCTACGGTGAAGGAGACCCAACAGATAATGCTCAGGACTTCTATGACTGGCTGCAGGAAAATGATGATGAAGACCTCTCTGGACTTAACTACACTGTGAGTTTTTACAATTAAAAATCATTGTACAAAACTTTGGATGATATATTTGAATTCATTGTTTGCTTACAGTTTTATTGATTTAATAACCACACTCATACAGCAGAATACATACAGTGCATAACGTCAGTGGACACTGTATGTTCTGTATGTGTCTGAAGTGTTTAACATGTTCCCAAATACCTCAAAACTTTACCTTACAGTTAGTTTAATATTTTGAGCTGCTGGTCACATAAACCAACATTACTTGACCTAATACTGTATGTCTGAGGTTTTATTGTGCATATTTTTGCTCTGTAGCCTCCATTTTTTGCCCTAATGCTTAAAAGCTCATTCAGTTTTTAAAGAATTACTCTGGGTTTGGAGAGTTCTAGCAAATGTAAAGCATATGAGTCACATATGCCCAGATTTCCAGTTCTGTTTACTTGGCAGCTTATTTCATGAGTCATTCTGTAGGTTTGCGTGTCTGTGTTGCTGGTATTTAGCAGCAGGCTTCACAAGCATGAGCTGTATGGTCTTTGTGCACATCATGAAAGCAAAGGCTTCGTGTGTCATGTCATGTGTGATCAGCCTGTGTGTGTCTTTGGGCCTTTGTTATAGTGCAGGGTCCATGGCCTCATTTGAAGAAAGAGCTTGAATATGGGAAATCTGGTCTCCTCCTTTTGTATTTTTTATTATTATTTTTAAGAAACAAAATGTTCTCATGTAATTGGTCAAAAAACAATGCAACCTTAGTACTGCTTTTGTTTGATATTTCTTCTTGTTTTCAGTTCAACTGTTGTTTGGCTCAAGACATAACCAATGTCACTCTCTATTTACTCGTTATCATGCCATTCTCTCCAGGTATTTGCTTTGGGCAATAAGACATATGAACACTACAATGCAATGGGTAAATATGTGGACAAAAGGCTAGAAGAACTGGGAGCCAAACGCATCTTTGACCTCGGTTTGGGAGATGATGATGGAAAGTAAGTGTTCATCCCCTGAGCCTAAAAAGAAATGATGTCCTCCATTTTCTCTGGTTCAACACTTATTACATTATGTGTAAAGAACATGGTAGATGGCTAAATCAGTACAGTGTGCTTTTCTTCTTCTTCAAATAAACCGTGTAACTTACTGAGCACATTCACACCCTCAAGGGATTAAGCCTTTAGATAAAAATGCTTTAACAGTAACCGTTTACACTGCGTTTAAGCTGATCTCATAGCTCGTTGAAAGTAGTTTCCAGTGACATGTAATGGCTTCCTCATTCAACTCTTATGTATTTATTGTATTGTAAATTTTGTAAATTATTTTGTGATGAGATCATTACTGCAGTCCTTGTCTTTAAGACACATTTTAAAATATTTTACTAAAATGGTTACAGGTGAACTCCTTCATCATCTCATTTAAATAAGTGTTTAATTAAAGCTGCCTGGTTTTTGTCTTCTAGTCTGGAAGAGGATTTCGTTTCCTGGAGAGAGCAGTTCTGGCCGGCTGTCTGTGAGCACTTTGGAGTGGAAGCTTTAGGAGATGATTCAAGGTGCACTCATAGGAAATTTACATTTTTGGTGTACTTGGTCATTTAGATCAGTAAATTGTCTCATGTTTATATGAAATTCTTCTGTCATTTCTTGCTTATTTTCTGTAGTATGCCTTAAAAGGTCCACCTTTTTTACAAGACAGTGTATTCTGCGTCACCATGCTAATCTGGTTTCACTCTTTGTGTACAGAGAGGACCAAAAATCTAATTCTGTTTTCTGTCACAGCATTCGGCAATATGAGCTCAAGGAGCACACTGACATCAACATGAATAAAGTTTACACAGGGGAAATTGGCCGCCTGAAGAGTTTTGAGGTCCAAAAGCCGTAAGTAGCGCAGCAGAAGCTACCAGAAATCATTCATCAGTACTGCTTAGTTGTTTCACACTATACATCCACATTTACTGTAAATGCAAGGTCACCTAGTTAAAGTGAAACTTTGTGCCCCCTAGTGGACATTTCTGCAGCCCTTTAAAAAAGATTTAACTGTTTAATTTACTGACAAATAAATATTTTACGTCACTTTTATGACCTTGTGTAGCCGTTGGAAATTGCTCTATTTAAGTATTGCTCTTTTATTTATAGGCCCTTTGATTCAAAAAACCCTTTCCTGGCTCCAGTCACCGTCAACCGCAAACTCAACAAAGCTGGTGACAGACATCTTATGCATCTGGAACTCGATATAACAGGCTCCAAGATCAGGTGGGGCAGGTGAATGTATTGTAGAGTCATGTTCTGTTTTATGAGTGCAGGTCAAAGTCTAAATTTGTAACATTGTGTGACTTAAGATATGAGTCAGGAGATCATGTGGCTGTTTTCCCTACCAACGACTCTGCATTGGTGAACAAGCTGGGACAGATCCTTGGAGTGGACCTTGATGTGGTTATCTCTCTCAACAACCTTGATGGTATGGCATTGACAGCCCGAAGCACCTTGACTTTCTAGGCTTGTCCCTCCAGCAATCTCACGAAATCTTCCCCTGGTATCTTGACTCTCGATAGCAGCTCGTGCGTTTGATGCAGTGATATTAGCACGGTTACATATTATTGCTGTAATATCAGTTGTTGACTTTTGACATCAATTGAGTCACTGGGGAAAAGTCATCAGATATCCTTGTGAACTGCATTAGTGATGATTAAGGCTTTGTGTTCAGTGTTTTATCAAAATTATATTCGATGGCTAAAAAGAATACTTTGCAAACATACATGCATTTGATTTATTCATATCACAAATCAATATTGAAAGAAAGGACATCCCAGTAACCAAGGATGTAATTGTATTTACATGATGACGATAAAACATCTAATTTCATTGTATCTGTTTTTTCAGAGGAGTCCAACAAGAAGCATCCTTTCCCGTGCCCCACCACTTACCGCACAGCTCTCACTCACTACCTGGATATCACTCACCCCCCTCGCACCAACGTCCTCTATGAGCTCGCACAGTACGCCTCTGACCCCAAAGATCAGGAGAATATGCGGAAGATGGCCTCCTCTTCCCCCGAGGGCAAGGTAAGTGATGTGAAGTAGAATCTGTGATGGAGTCAATCAGTGGTGTTGTTTACATGGACAATGTTCTGTGTTAACATGATTGGACTGGGCTTATAATGCTGAAAAGTTTGTCAGTGTCCAACAGTTTTCTTCCTCTAATCTTCATGTTATTTCTCTTTTTCCTGCCTTTCTCAAGGCACTCTACCAGAGTTGGGTGTTGGACACCAGTAGAAACATCCTTGCCATCCTGGAGGATATGCCTTCTCTGAGGCCTCCAATCGACCACCTGTGTGAGCTGTTGCCTCGTCTCCAGGCTCGCTATTATTCCATTGCCTCCTCCTCCAAAGTAATTGTTTCTAACAGACTGTCCAAAAATTCTATTTTCTAAAGACACATTTTCCATAGATGGTATTTTGAATTGATGGTAATTGACCGATTTCTGTTCTGAAGGTTCACCCCAACAGCATCCACATCTGTGCTGTAGTAGTGGAGTACAAGACCAAGACTGGCCGCACTAACAAGGGTGTTGCAACCAACTGGCTGAAGAACAAACTGGTCTCTGACAACGGCCACAAGTCCTCTGTTCCCATGTATATCCGCAAATCTCAGTTCCGCCTGCCCTTCAAAGCCACCAACCCAGTGATCATGATTGGCCCTGGAACTGGAATTGCTCCTTTCATGGGCTTCATCCAGGAGAGAGGGTGGCTCAAACAGCAAGGTATTAATAGATGCCGTGTGCCATGGTGTGTTGTTTGTTGGACATTTTGACAACTAACCGATTTCACGTGGTAATAAAACCTCCTGTGTTGTTTTTGGCCATGTGTTACCAGAGAAGAACATTAAAAGCTGTGAAAGTAGAACACATAAGTAATGAAAGGTAGATGCAAAAAAGGAAGGAGGGAATTATTAGGCCAACCAGCATTCATTTTTACCTAAAGATTAATACTTAGAAATATTCCTGGACTGTGACAGCCACCCCCTTCACCCCACCCTGGCTGGACAGGAAAGCAGCCACAGCCAACAGCTCCTGTCACTGAGCTGCAGGACAGAGCGCTTCAGGAGGTCATTCATCCCCACAGCCATCAGAACACACAATGCTAGCTGTTAGCAGGCTAATGGTTAATGGCTTGGCTGATTGCACTGTCTGTTGCGCATCAGCACACAAGACCCTTTATATAACCTCAAACTGAGACACTTTGGATCCACACTGAGACAGTTTAGGACTGAGACACTTTAAAATGTCTATATATCTCGTGTCTGTATATAAATTCTTGTATATCCCAGGTGAATTGGACTGTATATTTTTTTGTAATTCTTTACTACCTTATTCTTATTCTGTTTTTAAGATTATTTTATTTAATTTTGACTCTTTTTCTTATGTCTATGTCTGTTTTTTCTTATCTTGTGACTCTCAGACAAAACAATTTCCCTGTGGGGATCAATAAAGTGATCTTGAATCTTGAATCTACGCTGTCAAACAAACAGCCAGTCTCCTGACATACTCAACAAATCAAATATTACCAGTCACACAGTATTTGTCTAAACGGAGCCCATGATGAATTGACTCCCATGTGTCACCATGCTTTTTTCTTTACTCATCTGTACAGTGTATGCACAATAACACATTTCTTATGTTTGCTTGTTACAGGAAAGGAGGTTGGAGAGACAGTGATGTATTTTGGCTGCAGACATAAGAATGAAGATTACATCTACCAGGAGGAGCTGGAGGAAGCAGAGAAGAACGCAGTCCTAACACAGCTAAATGTTGCCTTCTCCAGAGACCAGGAGCATAAGGTACCATGTACATGCTTGAATACCTCTTTTCTGCACATTGTGCCCCTCTTATGGGCTTGATATTGGATTTAGATGTAATTGAAATGGGCAGCAAAATTGAAAATGTGGTTCTGACTTGGTCATTGTCTTCTATTAAATAAAGTCAGGGTTGTCAATAAAGATGTGTTTCCTACAGATTCAGTTCTCTACATCAGGCACTTTGGAAATGTCATAAAAGTTTTTTTGTGATAGATACCTTGTTGCATGTAAACGTATATCGTGCCAGGTCATTTTGTTTAGTGTCCATGTAAACTGCTAAATGAAAATCTGATCAGAATAATTTCAGTATTGACCGTGTAGCCATTGTCAAGAGGACAAAATTTCCCAGAACATCGTGCTAAGTGTCAGCTCTTCATTTTATGTAAAATTTCTTACCACTTTCTTGTTCAAATAACATTGACATAATATTAAATTCACTAGTTTCCTGACACTTGCTGTAAATATATACAATATCATTTTTAAGACATGAACAAAGTTTTCTTTTTTCAATATAAAGGTGTACGTGCAACATCTCCTGAAGAAAAATAAGGAGAACCTCTGGAAGCTGATTCACACAGACAATGCTCATATCTACGTCTGCGGGTAATGGACATACCCACACACACAAACTAATTCTCATGTTTTCAAAAAGATTGCACTTAACACTTCTCATTAATGGAAGTATTGAATGGGGGAAATGTATGTTATGAGTCAAGATTTGGCCATTTAACTTAAAGGAATTGAGTAAGAAAACTCAAGAGAAACTCACATTTGGTGCTTTGGTGCCACCTAGAGGGAAAGTTTGGCTAGAGTTGGGAATTAACTTCCACCATGTTTGTGGATAACACTATTATTGATAAATTTGTTTTATTAAGTAAATGGTATAAAGACAACACTGATGTGATCTTTTTCCTGCTTCAGTGATGCAAGGAACATGGCTAAAGATGTTCAGACGGCCTTCCATGAGATAGCAGAAGAGCTGGGAGGTATGACGCGCACCCAGGCCACAGATTATGTCAAGAAACTGATGACCAAGGGACGCTACTCGCAAGACGTGTGGAGTTAGAGCCTCAAGCCCAGCCTTACTATTTACAGCTGAAGTGGTAGTTTTAAAGTTTCTGTTTTTATTGTTTCTCATTCAGGACTCAATGTAAAACCATTAAACACTTGTTCGTACTCACCCTGGTTCATGATAGTTGCAGATAGCAGGATATCACAAGGGAAAATCCTTTCTCAGCCGTCTGCCACAAACACTTTCAGCTCTTCAGTGTGCTGTGCTGTGTTTCTGGACCTCAAGCTTTGTGACTGCTGAAGTCCATATTGAGACATGGAATCAAGCCAAAACACAGTTACCCTTTCTGGTTTCCACAGACTGGAAGCAGTCTCTAATATAAATAAATGATTGTAGCTGTGTGTTGACTGAATCTTTGTGGGCGCTCTGAGATTAGAAGTAGGAACCCTGTGGCTCTTACTTAATCATGAATACTTTAAACAAAAACAACTCAAAACAAATGCGGTTCCCCATTTAATTTTGGATTAGATACAGACTGTAGCTATAATGCACTTGTTTGGGCGAGCAGGTGGAGGGTTCCTGTTGCAGTGTGAACTCTCAGAGAAGCTTTAGACATTAAAAGGTGCTGAATCTCTGATCTAGTAAATACTTAAATGTGTCAACTGTGGTTTTAAAATTTTTGTGAAAAAAACTGGCATAGGTACAATTATGTTTACCTGTTTTTCACAAGGCAGTTTGCCTTTTATGCATAAGTTGCTGTTTGTTTTAATCAGTGGCAGTAACCTTTTTAAAAATGAGTGGTGCAAGGGGTGAGGGACACGCACAGGCAATTGTACAGAGAATAAAACGAGATGTGCTTTTTAGTTCCATAGAAGTCCATAATAGTCTTTAAAATGAAACAGAATTTGTTTTGACCCTAAAATGTTTGCTAAATGTGAAGTTTTTGTGTTGAAACCAGATCTGGCCTCCCAAATGACTATTGTGTATTGTATATGCATCTGACAGCTGATGATCATGGATTTGTTATGTGGCAGTAACTCAGCAACCTCACATGCAGAAGATGACCAGACATATTAGACCATCATGTGTGTTTCCCAGCTTCATCTCAGTACTTTTCTTTGAGTTTAACCAACCACTTAAAGTGCAACCTGTGCCTTTAAAATACTGCCTTATAGATACATATATATATGTATGTATATATATAGATATATATATATGTGTGTGTGTTAGCATTAAGATTAAAATCCTGAAACTTCACTGTCTTTTTAGTGGTTTCTCTCTTCTTCCATGAATACATTTTGAAAGGCATTCTTTAAGACACTTTATTCAGTGCTGTCACTTTTGTCATTCCGCCTATCATGTAACTGTTTGGTTGTATGAAGGCATGTGTCTTTTAATAAAATTGGGATCATTTGTTGTTGTTGTTTGTTTGTTTGTTTTTTATAAATCGGTCAAGTTTATTAATTGAACATCATATGTGAATAGTACAAGTGTGGCTGTGACAGTTTAAGATGAAATAATTGTTAGCCTGCTGTGGAGAAATTACAACAGTAAGACAGAATACTATGTGTTCAAAAAAGTCAATATAGCATATTCAATACATTTTCCATTACACTTATGTGATATGGTAAAGTCCAGTTAATGAACTGTGTATATATAGCAAAGTTAGTGAGTAACAGTAACTTGATGTGGTTATGTCATTCTTAACTGAGTTTAGTTTGTCCAATTAAAATGATGTGTAACTGTTAGTCTTCTGTAGCGTTGAGGCGGGTACACCATGGACTGGTCTTCAGCCTATTGCAGGGATAACACGTAGAGACAGACAACCGTTCACACTCACAACTATGGCCAATTTAGAACCACCAATAAAACTAATGAACATGTCTTTGGATGCTGGGAGGAAGCTTAAGTACCTGAGGAAAACCCACACAGACACAGAGAGAACATGCAAACTCCACATAGAAAGGCCTCAGCTGGCAGATGGATTCAAACCTGGAACCTTCTTGCTGTGAGGCATCTGTGCTGACCATGATACCGCTATTCCAATAGTAAAAAAAAACTTAACAGAAGAGGGAAAAAAGCACAGCTTTTCTTAAAACAGCATGTTTTTTAATCATTCTAATCAGCCTGTTATAGAAAAACACAGAGAAGAATAAAAATGCATTTTACCAATTATATATTGTCATTGGCTTCCCATGAGATTGCTTTGTTCTTCAAATAAGATATGAATAAAGAGGGAAATCTAAATACTTGTACTGTAGTACCTGAGATTTACAGAGCTGAGATTATAGGGTACGTACAGTGTCCTCAAAGGGACAAACTTCTCTATTAGTGAAGCACTTTCTGAGCTGAGTTGGGGAAACTAACACAGTCAATTTCAAACACCACAACTACAGCCAGGTCCATAAATATTGGGACATCAACCCAATTCTAACCTTTATTGGCTCTATACACCACCACAATGGATTTGAAATGAAACAACCAAACAAACAAGATGTGCTTTAACTGCAGACTCATCACCACCTCATCAATGAAGCATGGTGTGGGCATGTATGGCTGCCAATGGAACTGGCTCCCTTGTATTTATTGATGATATGACTGCTGACAAAAGCAGCAGGATGAATTTTGAAGTGTTTCGAGCAATATTATCTGCTCATATTCAGCCAAATGCTTCAGAACTCATTAGGCGACGCTTTACAGTGCAGACGGACAATGACCCGAAGCATATTGTGAAAGCAACCAAAGAGTTTTTTAAGGCAAAGAAGTGGGCAAGTCAATCACCTGACTTGAATCCGATTGAGCATACATTTCACTTGTTAAAGACAAAACTGAAGGGAAAATGCCCCAATAACAAGCAGGAACTGAAAACATTTGCAGTAGAGGCCTGGCAGAGCATCACCAGGGATGAAACCCAGCGTCTAGTGATGTCTATGCGTTCCAGACTTCAGGCTGTAATTAACTGCAAAGGATTTACAACCAAGTATCAAAAAGTGAAAGTTTGATTTAATGATATTTTAATTTGTCCCATTACTTTTGGTCAATTAAAAAGTGGGAGGCACATATACAAACTGTTGTAATTCCTACATCGTTCACCTGATTTGGATGTAACTAGCCTCAAATTAAAGCTGAAAGTCTGCAGTTAAAGCACATCTTGTTTGTTTCATTTCAAATCCATTGTGGTGGTGTATAGAGCCAAAAAGATTAGAATTGTGTCGATATCCCAATATTTATGGACCTGACTGTAACTCAAGGTGATATATATATATATATATATAAACATGGTTTGTGGAGTAATTAAATATTGTACTTTTAGTGAAGTTACACTAATCCACTAAGTTGACCTTACTTTAAAATATGCAAAAAAAGATATGCAAACTAATTGCCTCAAATAACAAAGTAAACTAAATGAAGACTCTTGATTCTTGATTGTTCTTGACTCTGTTGAACACTGGGCTGATGCATGAGGACAGGAGAGACTGCATCTATTATCACTAGTGACACTGGTGACACTGAAGTCATTTGATTTGTGTCTTTTACTCCTCTATCCTTGTCTTTGCTCAGTCATCACTGCGTTGTTTTAAGAGAAAACACGGCACTGGTTTTACACAAGGACACTCTGAATCTCTGGACAAAAATTGTCCCTGAGAAGGACAGATGCTCTCTGGACAACATCCTGAAGAACACCAAAGCACAGAGGCCCCTTGCGTCTTCATAGCTTTGACTGAGGCCGACAATGAACATGTAATAAATGTTTCATCAGATCAACTCTTGCTTTAGGACAAGGCAGATTTACAGCTGGAAGCAAGTGTTTATGCCCCATGGAAAACAAAAGAAAAAGGAAAAGAGAGGAAAGAAACCCCTCGCAGATTGTTCACATGATGAGCTTTTCTCTGAAAGTTACCTTTGATTCTATGAAAACAGTAAATGGACTGAATGACTTGAAGGTTGTGAGTTACAGAGACAAACCACAATCATTAACCCGCAAAGAAAATAAAACAGTCACGTGTTAATTGGCTCTTTTATTGAACAGATTCATTGAATCATAATCACATATCAAAGATAAATGTCTGAATGTTTATGCAATCTAAAAACTATTAATTATTTTCTTTCAGGATACTCCATTAACACATACCACCGGTAGGTGGAGACAGTGTCACTCTGAGTGTGAGCGCTGCAGCTGCCGCTCGAATGCAGAAGAAGAAGCCTCATAAGGGAAGTGTCGCAGCGTGTTCACCAGCTCAGTTCTGAGGCGCTGCGCACTTTCCACCTGGATTTTTAATCAGCCAATCACAAAAAACAGAGTTAAACAATTTTTAAATTATATATATAAAGCGGCACACGATGGCCACTGGTAAGTTAGTGCATTCTCTGGGTGTGTGTTTGTTTTTGTATAAATAGTGAAAAGTGGATCGAATGGGATCAGTTGAGCTGTGTGCCGCGAGGCCGAAACATGGGCTGCGTCTATTTAATGGAACACAGTTGAAGTTTTATCAGCAGAATAGAATTATCTCTGTCAGAAAAATGAGTAATTGGTTCTTACGTGTGGAGTTTGCTCAGTGATATTAATTTGGGTTCTTTTACCCATACCTTAGTATTATTGACGTGCCGCAGACTAAACAAGGCCTCGACACTACTAGCCATATTAGCTCAGGTGTCGGCTAGCTCACATGAATACGTCTTTGTTTATGCGACGCTTTTGTTTCCGCTCCTGAACCAAAAACGGTTTGTCCTAATATAACCGCCAGATGAATTCTGGTGCCGTACATTTCCGTTTACACGCGGTACTTTTAAATCATACTGTGGCGAGGATATTATAAACTAAATGTTTCGTTTTCAGCATTTACTCGTAGCCATGAGTAAAATGACCGCCATTTTCACTGGGCCTGCCTGCGGGCCTGCTCCCGGTTTTCCGTCCTACTTAAGTAACCTACTTCTCACTGCGGGTTGCTTAGTCAGCCACACATATTGTGCTTCTTCTGAGCATCAATTTGTAAAAACTTGAAATTAAACTCGCCTTTTCTTTCAGATTCGGGCTACGGTGGCTCACAGAGGTAATGTAGAAAAAAAAAACCTTTATAGACGTACTGTTATTAATGTTATTGTTGTTATTTAACATGTTTGCTATATAATGAGACTACGTGATATTATGGATGCCTCAAAACCTCCAGGTAAATGTTTTCTTGTGTTTGCAGCTATGGATCATATGGGGGTCAGCAAGGTGGCCAGGTAAGACATTTGCCTTACCACCTCAAGCCTGTTGGATGCCGAGAAGCATTCGTTTTCGTATTTAATTGTAACCCATCTGTGTTTCACCGACAGGGTTATGGTCAAGGAAATGGCAGTGGCTCATATGGAGGACAGAGTTATGGTGGTTATGGACAGCAAGGTGCCACTCCAGGTATGGTTTGCCTAATAACATTGATTTGTATTAACTGTGCTTCTCTGCATCACTGCCTCTTAAAGGGAGAGTTTAACACTTTTGCAATGTTTTGATTAGTTCAAAAAGTAATTTCCTTCACGTTGACGAACACTGGCAAAAAAGCAAAGAGTTGTCGTACTCAGACAACTGCTTTTGCGTTTATACCAGGATATGGTACATGCACTCACTTCCTAATTCAATAATTACACTACTGAAGATGAAGTCGGTGGTGCAACCATGCCAAAGGTGGTCCTTCAACTGTATGAGCATTTGCGAAGATGTAGTTTGTGGGGCTGTCAAGCAGAATTTAACGCAAAATATTCTCTTATTTAGCTAAAGCCACTGACTAAAATTGGCACATCAAAGTAGTAGAAATGTGTCGGTCCAGCATAATACAGTTCAGTAACCCTACAAACCACAGACTCTGAAATGAAAACACAGATGAATCAACAGCTCTGTTATTGAATTGCTTGAAGCAAATGCTGAATACAATACGTTTTGTGAAGCTGCACTTTAATTCAACTATGTTATATTACAATACATTAATTATCATCTGTGTACCCCATGATCTCCAAGCCAAGTGGACATGCGATGTATGTGAGCAACATACCCAGTTTGAGGCAGTTGGGTTTAAAGACTGAACTGTACATGCGTTTAACCACAGTGGATGTCGTTTGGATACTAAAGAAAAATAAACTAAAAAAGCGCTTTGAGGAATAATAATCAATCAGTGATGCAGTGTATAAGCACCCTGATGTGTAGCCATAACTTTGCTGGCGAAACACGTGGCGACTTGACAAAGAGAGCTCAGTTTGCGAGTAGTTGACACCAACAGTATCATCTTGCGTTGCTAATGCAGCACCACAGCTGTCTCCTGGATTA
Source organism: Mugil cephalus (assembly GCF_022458985.1). NCBI lineage: Eukaryota > Metazoa > Chordata > Actinopteri > Mugiliformes > Mugilidae > Mugil > Mugil cephalus. The sequence goes on from NC_061778.1 coordinate 26,317,890, forward strand.
CTCCCTACTCCCCCCACCACAAATAATGAAACCCTGGCTCTTTGAGTCAGTGGATATACTGTAAAAGTATCGTCTTCCAGTACATCCTCTGCTCTCATAGTAGTTGTGAAGTATGTGCAAGCAGCAAATTGAAGCATGCATAATATCAGTTCCCAGAAGCTGGAACTGCTTGTGTTTCAGTTACTGTTTTTGGAACAGCAACTGGTTTGAAGCTGGGCTCCACAGACAAATCACTTAAAAATAATTCAAGGCAAAGTTAAAGATCTGCAAAGTGCTTTATTAAAGCACTTCAGTTGCTGCATCGATTATTTGTCTCATGATGCAGCAAACATGCCTATATCCAGAGCCATTTGTATGTTGTATTTTATTGACTGCACAAATATGACAATTGTACTGTACACTTGCTTTGGATTATGTCACGCTGCTGTAGAAGTTAAAGAAGATTTGAAGATACTTTCGCAAGGTAAATTCATTTTGTTTAGATTTGTAGTATCATAACAACTAAGAGGACTTCAACTGTGAAGATTAGCTGCTTCTGAATGGTGTGAATTTACATGTGACATCTTTTTTTTGACAGACGGTTATGGCCAACCTCAGCAACAGAGCTATAACAATTATGGACAGGAGTCGTCTGGGTAAGTGAATGCAAAGATAATTTGGAGACCTGCAGTGCAGCTCTCCTCAACATTCTCCATCATTAGCGATGCTTAAACATATTCTACATATTTATATCTTTATCCCTCCTATTATCCTTGGGTCAATTTGACCCCAATCAATGTTCATCATTAAAAAACATAACAGAGGGAAGATCAACTCACTGGTAGCAAGCGGTTATTTATGTAGTCAACAAATAAAGTGCCTGACGCAAAACTTGGTCAACAAGTTTATGTAAATCATTTTCTTGAGGGTAAAATTTGTTAGTAATATTTGCGGACAACAGGAGGGTTATGTAGCACAGATAAACAATATCAAGAGGCTATAATTAAAAACCAAAACCGCTATATAGTACACTTTAATTTGACTTATGTTCACATTTTCTACTGAAGGTACGGTGACAAGCCTTCTTATGGCCAGCAAGGCTCTGGGTCTTATGGTCAGCAAAGTTCTTATGGACAAGGAGGAGAGGGCTATGCACAGCAAAGCTCCTATGGTGCACAGGGACAAGGCGGCAGTAGCGCTGGATATGGTGGACAGGGGCAAGGAAGTGGCAGCTACGGAAGGTGGAGTGAAGGTATAAGTGAGAGTCAATATAGATTGCAACACTGTTTTCCTGGAGATGTGATATGTGAACATGTCCTAAGCTGGCACACATCTGGTTTTGCTCCAGGTGAAAGTGGTGGTCAAGGTGCGAGGTATGGCCGTGACCAGGGAGACAGTTCAGACCGAGGTGGCTACAGAGGGCGAGGCCGTGGTGGTGGTGGTGGCGGCGGCGGTTATGATCGCGGCGGTTTTGACCGCAGTAGTGGATTTGACCGTGGCGGATATGACCGTGGTGGAAGAGGCGGACCTCCTGGTATGGGGTAAGTTGCATAGTGCCACTGCCCCCAAGGTACCTCTATACACTGAAATATTAGAAATGACATGTCACCAAACACATCATCACCTACATCATCAACTACAAACCATAGATGGATTTTATCACTACTCATCTGCTTTGTGCTCCAGATCCCCAAGCTCTGGTAATTATTATTCTCGTACTTGGTTCAACAAATGTTGCCGCAGATGACTTCTTCTTTTTTTTTTTTTTTTTTTTTTTTTGGCCCAACAGTCTTTACGTAAGGAAGATGCTGGTGTTAAATCCACACTGATAAAATCATGTTATATATTTGTTTAGACTCTTGTTAGGGAACAAATGTGTGACATGATGAAGATCCACTTGGAGAGGGTTTTGGGGGAACACGGGCAATACCTGCTCAAGGAGCGTTAAGGTCACCAGACACCTGGTTGTGCCGCTCGGTTACAATGGTTGACAGAAACTTTTTTTAAAAGGAGACAGTGCTGCGGTACGCCATTGTGAGTGCTTTAATGCGCATGAAAACCTTTTTTTTTTCACCAGTGTCCTCTCTCTGGGACGTGCAAAACCTGCTCTCAGTTTGGAAGAAATATTCTAGCTCACCCAATTGCTCAAGTTCCTAAGTCGAACAAATCAATGTTTGTATTTATTTTGACCTCATTTCGGTACAGTCATAAAGCACTACATTTTGTTCAACAGAGTAACATTGTGAAGCCAGCCAGTACAGCTATATCTTTCCAACTTTTTGCTTTTCTTAATGGCCTTTCATTTAGAGCTTGTTGTCAACTTTTCTAATTTGAAGGCCTTGATTGAATAGGAAGAAATTATTTTATTTATATTTTTTGCTTCATATTTTTATTAAACTTAAACTTCCAGCAGCCATACCGTTCCATTTGTCCGAACCTCAGTTTTGGTATATTCTTTGGCCTAAAAGCCATGTCATAGCGTTGTACAATGGAAAACTCCACTGAAATGATGCACATAGACCTGGAGCCACATCGTCAGCTGCTTTACATTCAACAGGTTTCATTCAAGTGTTGTATATTTGACAATGGCGAACATGTGTATTGTGTTAACATGGATCTACATTTTATACTACAGGTATTCAAAGTGATTGAACTAAAACTTGGACCTCATTTAAAGGATCTCATAAATGCACTCAGTGGAAGATTGCTAATTCTTTGCTACACCTTTTTAACACACATTTGGCCTCTATTGGTAAAACATTCGGCATTCAAATATTCAGCTGGATTTCCAGCTCTTATCTAATCTGGCCATGTAAACAGAACAAAGTACCAAATTCTTTTAAATGGTGACCCAGTGACATGTAATACTTGTCTTCACTCGGCTGCCTGATTGTTCAGTCAGAGATGCCTAGTCGTCTGTTAATTGATCTCCAATGTCAAAGACTAATGCATTCCTCGTGTGAGACATTTCCACCGTAGTCGCACACCCTGGCAGGAGTGCATACTGATGGGGATGTAGGGGAGCTTTGAGCTCTCAGTTGGGACAAGGAAAAGCCATCATATCTCCAATTTTTCCTCTGCAGAGGTGGTGACCGTGGTGGCTACAAAAATTACGGTGGTAAGTGACGAGCATCAGAACTGTGTCGGTGGGGGAGAAAAGAACTTGAGTTAGCAAAAATAAAGGAGGGGAATTAAAAAGAAAAATGAGAAACTCAATGAATGCCACCATTTCCATGTCCAGATCCCAAGGGACTCCACCTATTACTATTTCTCATAACTGACAGATATGGTAAAGAACATGGATTAAAATATTGAAATAATGGTATTGTTGCATGAAGACGGGGGCTCATAGTAAATGACAGAGGTGTTCCCAGGACGAAGAAGGAAAACTTTCTAAAACTGGAGACATTTTGGTGGTTTTCATTTCTGGTGTAAGCACAAAAAAAAAAACAGAATGATTCTGTTCTTGTTGCAAGGTGTTGGTATGTGTTGCAACGGTATCAAAACACCCATCAGAGAGCTGTAAACATGGACTTTAATTTTCTTTGTATCATTATGCATTGCTAGGGATGAAGTTAATGATTATGTGTGTGAAACTCTGCGTTGTTTAAGAACTCTTGTTCATGGTTTGTCCTCCATCCTCTCTCCTGTTTTACAGGCTCTCGAGACTACAGCTCAAGGGATGAACCAGGTGAGGTTTTCTTTGTGATTTGATTAATCGGTAGCCATCAGTCAACCCCCAGTGATCTAATCGCATAATCTAATATTGTAATGTCTTCCACAGCTGGAGAGCAGGACAACTCTGACAACAACACCATTTTCGTGCAGGGACTTGGAGAGGATGCCACAGTTCAGGAAGTTGGCGATTTCTTCAAACAAATTGGTATCATCAAGGTACTGAATTACTCTGACTTTATTAAACTCTGTCTACTTTGTATCTTTGGTATTGCAAACCGTGTCTGACATCTCATTGTTTTTTTTGTGCTTCTAGGTAAATAAGAAGACGGGTCTGCCAATGATCAACATCTACTCTGACAAGGCCACCGGTCGACCAAAGGGAGAAGCAACAGTGTCATTTGATGACCCTCCATCAGCCAAAGCTGCTATTGACTGGTTTGACGGTATGAGAAGTGCCACATAATTCATTTCCTTAGAATTTAATACAACCGCTGACATGTTGGTTTATTTCAGGAAAAGAATTCAATGGCAAACCCATCAAAGTATCGTTTGCCACCCGCAGAGCTGAGTTCACACAGAGAGGAGGTGGCAGAGGTGGAGGACGAGGCGGTGGTGGGTATTGATCAAGCTGCCCCTGGTCTTAAATCAGAATCTGACAATGTACGGATTTGTTGTGATTTTGAATTCTTGCTGGTTGTTAGGTTTCAGAGGTCGTGGTGGTGGAGGACCCAGCTTTGACATGAAGGGAGGAGACTGGCCTTGTCCTAATAGGTTAGGATTAAGGTTATTAGTAAATGGGACAATAAGATTGATATATTTTGGATGTGTAAATGTTCAATTTCTCTTTTCCACAGCTCTTGCGGTAACATGAATTTTGCACGGCGGCAGGAGTGTAACAAGTGTGGTGCACCTAAACCAGGAGATGCAGGATTTGGAGGTGGTGGTGAGTGCTTTCACTAGGTTGTAACACCCAAGAGCGATTCTTCCTAAGAACTTAATATAAACTAATATTTTAAAAGTATCAATGTTGTCTGTGTGATGCCCTTTGACTCTACTCACATAAGTGCCACTGTGTGTTTTCAGATCGTGGCGGCAGAGGTGGCGGTTACAGCGGCGACAGAGGCGGTGGCTTCAGAGGGCGTGGAGGATTCCGTGGAGGAGACCGTGGAGGCTATGGAGGAGGAGGTGGAGGTGGTGGTGGAGGATTCGGAGGTGGCTACAAAATGGGAGGAAGGTTGGTTAAAGACTTTCATTCTTTAAAGATGATTCATGCATTTACAGTGTTGTTTTGCTGTAGTTTTATTATGTGGTCAGAGGAGGGCGTAGCCTGCTTGATAATTGAGCCAAAGTCTGTCATTCTACATGGATTTCAGTTTTGACTTTGGGAAACCTTCCAGATGATATTCCCCTGTCCTAATGACCTTGTTGTGTTTTAAAGTGTCATATTCATAGTCTCCATGATGCCAGTTTTAGATTTATTGGTGCTTGCTGAAGGTGAACTGCTGCATTACGATTGGACGTAGCTAATTGAAGTCTGCTTTATGGAATGTTATCCATTTAGAGATTTAAAATATGAAGGGCTGGGTGAATGAGAAGCTGACATCATATCTCCAGTTGAAGGGCGAAGGTGACTTGCTGGTTTAACAGACATGTTTGTCTTATCTCCTCAGAGGTGACCGCAGAGACGACAGAAGAGACCGGCCATACTAAGCAGAAGGAAACCATTCCAGCCCTCGAGTTCACTGTGGAGGGAGGATTTAGTTTGTCAAAAAGAAATCAGGGAAGGGGATAGATCAGACATTCACACTTGTCTACTGTTTTTGTAGCCAGCACATCCTCAGTGTTACTGTTTTCATCTGTGAATGACAGGATGTGTTCATGTCAGGGACTCTGGGGCTGATTGGCTCTGTTGGCATGTTGTCAAATGTTTTTTGTTTTTTTTTTTTTGTTTTTTTTCCAATGCTATTTTTTGTTTTTCTTTGTACATCTTTTTATTTTGATCTCAGATTTTAGTTGCAGATGTTTTGTGAGGTAGACTTCGCACCATTGTTTTCTATGAACGGAATAAAATGTTTTACTTTTTTCCCTAAATGATATTAAAACTGTGATCTTTTCTCTGTGCTTTGTGTGAATTTATGTTGTCTTTTGGGACTCTGAACAGGAGAAATACACTTGACCTGAATCCACATGTACAAATGGATCTTATAATTTTGGACATGGTTTTGTTTATTTTTGCATGTTAATGACTGTGGGGTTAAAGGATAAACAGTTTGGTACCATTCACATTCAGTCTAGAGGAAAGAAGAAGAAAATAAAGGTGAACAATGACCCAAAACAAAGGTGGGGACAGCTGGGTGTATTTCATTTTCTGAGGACAAAACTGAATCTACCACTTTAAAGATTATTAAATGTATTACTCAATATTTTACAAAGGGTTTGGGTTATTTAGTCTAAAGGAAATAACGCATTGGTTATACTTTTTACGGCCTTTCCCCCTTTTTTGCGTATGAGTGCCCCATCAATCTTTACTTTAATCCCTAACTGATTGTTACTGAGGGGATATTAAAGGGGGAAAAAGTCCGCGATTAATACGCGTAGGCTACTTACATGCAGTAAGGAAAAGCAGGCTCAGTCGGAGGGGCGGTGCTCCACCACCTCCTCTAATAGTCCCAGGTTTGACTGAGCCACTCAGTCCTCGCAGGGATGGGGATGTCATGTCGTCTGCTGCCTGCTCTCATTCACTGACCGCGAAGACAAGTCCACCATGAACTCAGTAGGAGCGGAGAGGAGCTGCACGGTGCGGGCAGCGGTGTGCTGACTGGTGATCCCGCGATGAGCCCCGGAGCTGCGGGCCGGTGCGGAGCAGGACCGGCCGTGAGGAGGGTCTGGATCCTGGCCGTGACAGCGCTCATCACCGCGCACACAGCCGCCGGGTCCCCGCTGCTCCTGGAGCCCGAGGTACCCCTGTCAAAAAGGACCGTTACACAGAATATGGGTTAACACGTTTTCATCCCGACTTTAAAGTATTGTACCTTTGAAAAGAAGCTTCACAGTATTCCTTTTTAATTCGTTTATCGCCTTTATAGTGCCGTTAATGCATTTTAATCTTGTCAAGATGACAATTACAACTTGGTGTCTTACATTTCATTAAATATAATAGATGTTATGATATATATATATCTGTATCTAATATCTTTCTACCTCAATAACCCCCACTAAGACCTCTTCATAAACCTATTATTGGAGTTTTAGAGGCATCTGATTTATCTCAATGTTGTCTGTGTAAACTGTAGTGTACAGGTCTCTGTGAGTGCCAATGTGTAACCAAAGTTAGGTTATGATATAGATATATATATATATATATATATATATATAGAGAGAGAGAGAGAGAGAGAGAGAGAGAGAGAGAGTTAGCAAGTGTGTTTGTTATCAAAGTGTTCAGGATTCAACAACAGGAGTAGTTACAACTTCATAAACAACACAGAGACCACAGATAATACATATTTAAAGGAAACAAATGAAATTTAAATTCTGCATATGCACTAGAAACAACAACAAAGTGGTTAAACCCTACAAGACAGACAAACAACCCATTTAAATGTTGAGTTTTAAGCCGACGTTAGAGGAAGGCTGAAGGCTGAGACCATTTTGGGAAAACTTAATAATTATTTTAAGAACAGCTGATGTGTGCCTCTCTGTGGTTCAGACTGCACTGGTTTCAGTCTGTCGATTGTCTTTCCTCATCTGTCCATCCTTACATACATCCGTACATTTTCTTGAAGTTTTAAGACCACGGAGCATTATAATTACAGTTGTTTCTTCTTTCATAAAAGTGGGCCTTCTGGCGTTTCCAGTGTCTCCGGTGGGACAATGGAACATTTTTGTTGGTATTTTTCTATTTGCTGAAGCACATCTGTCACCGCCTCATTTTTAATTTCCATCCCAGCTCCACTGCATCAGTGGTAATCATATAGCTGTGCCTGCTGTTGCCTCAACATGCAACCAGATATAGATATTGTAATATTAAGGTATCCATTCTCAAACCACAACGCAACAGCTGTTGGTTCATATTTAAAGAGTTTTACAGTTGTTAAACTTCAGAGCTACTCGACTTGCATGTCTAAATGAAATTCTTGTTAAATAATGACTATGAATTTCAGGGACACCCGTGGGGGTTTCTTTTTCTTATGGGTGGTCCGCATGTATAAATGACTACCTACAGCATATATAGCACACATGGAAAGTTAACTTTACACTTTCATGATGTTATTTTCCCCATGGGGAGGTATGCCTATCTGTTCCCATGAGAAATATTTATAAGCTTTTAGTTGGAGCATTTTAAACACACTAATAAAAAGAATGGATACTCTTGCAGGTTTTTCTGGAAAAGTACGGCTACCTCCATCAGGATCATCACATCCACAATGCTGTTGAGCTGCAGTCAGCTGTCCGGTAGGTGACAACAAGCTGTCATGATCTTAGAATGTTTCAGTGAAGTATCAGAGCTCGTATCCTGAATGATGTGATTGTGAACCTACAGTAAGTAGGAGCCACTGTGTATTCCTCTTGGCACTATGGCCATCAAAGATCGCTGACTGTATTCACCAGGGGGAAGGGTGAGGTCAGTGTGGGATGTGCCTTGAGGCTGAACGTCAGTGGAGCAGTAAAACACACCCTCACCTCTGCACTGGGAAACCTTACCTGAACCCTCTCTGAACCATCCAGGAATTTCAAGAACCTCGCCCTCTAGCCCATCCAGTGACTGTACAATAATACAAAGTGTTGCGTTGAAAGCATGGGCTGAGGGCTGGCTTAGTGAAGTGTGTGCAGCTGACGTATAATGTGTCAAAAAGAGCTAGATCTGATACACACACAGATTACTCTGGTGTGAGTCAGCCTAAAGTACAAAAGGTAAGGAGGCACCATTTTACTTTTGCCCTACTTGTAGTTAGTTTTTGAAAAAATTAAAGGACTACTGTGCAAGATTAAGTCACATCTAGAAGTGAGGCTATTGATAACCAAGCTAATAGCATTCCCTTCCCAAGCATGTAGGTATCCTTGCCGTGGCCACTTAGCAGATCCATACTTTGCTATGTCCATTCTAGGCTACTTTAGAAACATAGACACAAGAGGATCTGCTCTCTATGAGGTATGAAGTTCATAGACACAGGTGATTATACATTAATGAAAACTACATTCAATTATCGCTAATATTATCCCCTTAAATCTGACACGTTGGTCCTATAATCACTAATTAATTAAATCCTCCAGAACCATGCTTCCTCGCTTCCACCTCCTACATGTACATTACAGCTGTTTATTTAGCAGCTTCATGGCTCTGTTACATTTCACTTCACATTTCACATGTCACACTTGCCTATAGCAGTCTAAGAGGCTCAGGCGCTGGCTGACATTGCAAACATCCTGTATATTGTGTGTTGCCTTGCCAAGTCAAGAGGGCTCAGAGAATCCAGTTTCATGTTTTCAAGTATTATTGGTGCGACTGAAGGTCAAATAACTGTTCAGCAAGAGCAGAACGTTTCTCTGTCTACAGTGAGTTCCAGTGGCTGTCCCGTCTGCCTGTCACGGGTGAACTTGACGGCGCCACCCTGCGGCAGATGGCGGAGCCTCGCTGTGGGGTGTCAGATGAGGGCAGTCAGCAGATCTGGTCCCAGAGAGTGAATTTCATCTTCACCGGAAAACGGCTAGCGCAGCGCCGTAGGAGCCGCTCTGCTGGACAAGGTACTGTGGGTAATGTGTATCTAAATGAGAGAGCAAGATAGACCTGGCACCTGTGCATCACATGAAAGAACGCTGGTATATCACTTAGTGTATGTGGAGGTTTGTGTGTCCTGTTGCACTCTTTAAGTGCTGTCAATTAACTGGGAGGGTCCACCTTCGTAAACCAAAGCACTAAATAGAGTTCAGGGCTGTAATTTGAGTTGGTGGAGTGTCTGATGGCGCACACGTCAGCCTGGATGAGTCTTGCTTTCAGCTCCAATTATGCACGTTTATGTATCTTTCACGTCATGGGTGAAACACCCAACTTCAGTTTCCAACAAAACATCTTTCCGTCTTGTTGTGTTATTTCAGTTGATGAAATGTTCCAGGAGACTTTACCCAACACCAGCAATACACTGGACCCTGCTGCTCTACTTCCAGCTTAACTCTGAGCTCTTCACATCCGCGTTAGTTCCTTCTTTTTTTTTGTGGCCACAGCTGTCAGCGCTTTGATTGTTCCCTTAAATTCCTCAAGCAAATGATGGAGACTCTTTTGATTATCACAATTTTCAGCCATAAATGCAGCAATAAAAGCAGTTACTGGTGAGGTACAGTCTGACCCGTCTAAAGGCTGCAGGATCTAAAGTGTTTAGGAGTGCAGCTGCCAAAGTTTTTGCAGATTCCTTTCAGTAATTGAGCACAATATCCCCTCTCGTAGCTTAAGGTGCTTTGCAGAAAATATCTGAGAATTACTGGGATGTAATTGTTCCCCTGATAGAAGCATGTACACGAGAAGCTTGAGGTTTTTAGTCGCAGTTCATGAACCCATAAGGCTCCATCTAAGAGCTGCAGGGAGAACTGTAAGAATGACACTTTAATTAGCATGAATGTGCATGTATTTCCATTAGATTATTGCATCTTTGTTTGTCTGGTTGTTAATTAGCAGACCAATTGACATGGCCATTCGTAGAATCAACAGGACAATTAAAAGGCGATTAGCTTTTTAGTGTAAATCTGCTTCTCTGGGCTGAATGCTGTTTTCACTCCAGTGCCAAAGTCCTTCACATCTCTTTTGTGCATGAACAGCAGCATCTGGTGACAATACCAGGGCTAGAGTGAGGTTTTCCGCTCCTACTCTCTCTGTTTGTGCCTGTAGCCCCACGATGTGTGAAGCTTCTGCATTCCTTCCTGTCACTGAAAAGATTGGCTAATGTTCAGGGAATGCAGCAGCGGCTGATGTTTGCCACTGCCTCTTCGTGTCAGTACCTGACACGTTCCTTTTGGTAAACACATCCATAACTGACTGACTGGATTACAACCCAGCTGACTGTTTCAATGTCCAGATATCTCACTGGCTGAATGAGTGGATGTCTTGCTGAGTGATGGGCTGTTTGGAAGGATTTCAGCTTGTTCTCTTGCATGGGAACAGCTCTGTGTCATTACTATAGACCCAGACATGACTCACATGACAGGCGGCAGTGCTGTTACACAAAGAGCTCCGTTAATGGCAGGTACTTTTACAGCCTCAGGTCAAACCTCTTATAGATCTGGCTTCATATATTTTTCATTACTCCACAGATTTAAAATGTTACAGGTTAGCTGTGCAGCATAGCAACCCCCTTGCCCTTAAACACTTGCCCCTACAGACACAGCAGATATGTCTCTACCTGTGGCTGGAAGAAAGCTTCTTGTTTAAATTTCTGGGCAAAGCACCAAAAAACATTTGTTGGAAATAATTACTCACTCTCTGCAGTAACATTTAATTACAAGTCCTCAGCTGGGTGGGTGCAGCTGTCTTTTTGCACGGCTCTTGGCATGGCAGTATTCACCGTCAGTTTGTTCACTTTGCTACAGAAAGTAAAGTAGCATAATTCTGATCTCCAGCATCCAGCCTCTGCTCGAAGGATCGTTCACGCACACGTCGCTGTCGGTGGATGTGGATCTACTAATAACTTTGAAAAACCTCTGAGTTTTCCCTCTAGCTACATCGTGAGGCTGACAGTTTTGGCTGACAGGGAAATTTTTTGACATCAACTGGAATTCAGTAAATTCCCCTCAGGGTAAATTGTAATTTCATATACCATAAATATTGTTGTGGTATCGTTCAAGAGCGGAATCACCAACATCCATAGCGGTATTCTTTAATATCTCTGAGTGTGTTTACACCACCATTCCTCTGGTGATTATTTAATCACGTGCATGTTAGAATGTACAGCATTTTAAATGTTCCATATTGAGGGAATGTCACACACAACTGCAACATGGAAGCAAAAGGACTTGATTTTCATGCATCTAACCAGAGAAAGCTATCGCTACTTGCTAAAATTTCTTCTCAAAACAAGATTAGTATTTAATGCTTAATTCCGTTAGCATGACACCTGCGAGCGAGGCCGTCTGTGATTTGTCTGAGCTGTTCGTCCTCGACACCTGATACTGACAACTAACTACAGCATGCCGCCGCAGAGATGAGTCAGAGGCAGCGTGCCTGCTCATTCACTCTCAGCTGTGGTGTGATGTGATTTTGTTTAAGTGTGAACAAACCTGCCTATGAGCTTCCTGGAAACCGAAAAACAGACCTTGACTTGTGGCGGTATCTGACTATCGTTCCCACTGATATTTACAGGACTTACATTCCACCACCCTTTTCCAAGATAAGCCTTTTAACAGCAATAGGTGTGTGTGTGTGTGTGTGTGTGTGTGTGTGTGTATTTTTCAGAGGCGTTCACTTATGGATTTGTGCCCTTCACTGGAAAGTCCTGACCACTTCACAGCCACTTTAATAACATGTATTATACATCCGTGAAGATTCATGGTATCTTCAACATGAAGTCATGGTATATCAAAAAATGTATATAAAAAAAACTAAAGAAAAAACAAAGCCAAAACAACAGCAACTGGACTTGTTAGAATTTTCTTGAAGAAGTGAAGTGGTTCTAATGTTTTAAAGGACTGGTTGATGTCTGGGACATTTCTGGGTAATTCCCACCTGAAACACACATAACTACGACCTGAAAGGACTGTTAAACCTGTTAAATACTTATTTACACTGAGTTTCTAACCTGACACTCAGTCACTTTCAATTTAATGAAAGCAAAAATACACACAATATGGGTGCTTTTCTCTTATCATTGTAAAATAAGCTCTGCATTTTAAACTGTTGGCCAAAAAAAAAACAGCCATGCAACATGCAGCCTGGATCTTTCTGGAGTCATATAATGATGGGCATTTCCATTTTTTTTCTCGTTCACTGTCAGAGGCATCTCATATGTGCGTGTGTCAAACAGCCTCCTTAACACCAGCAACAAACAAAATCTCTCTGCACCTCCACAAACAATAACTTCAGCTATCAGATCATCTCAGTCACTTCCTAATGGTTGCGATAACCCGCCCTCCCTACGCTGCCGCCATAGAGGGCATCACGTTAATTGCTTCCATAAGGGAAGTCTTGGAATGTTTTGTGTATCGGACTTCCTGGCCTCTCCGCCGTCCTCTGGGAGCTCTTACTCTGCGGCGGTCTGTGGAGGAGAGAAGGCGCTCGAGCTCTGCTGAGAATACGGACCCACGCAGCATCACGTGAATGAAACACCCAACTTCAGTTTCCAAATACATGAGTTAAAAAAGCAGCTGGGATGGGAAAGTGTTAATCTATTCAGATTAAATTCTTTCTTTCAACATTTATGACAGTTTCCTTTCTGCATGTTCACAGTGTTTGGAGGCCCATGTGGCACCCACTTTCCCTCTGTAACATTTATGTGAATTATTACTATAAATATGGCAATAATCAGGTTTATGCATCATAAAGTGTTTCTGTTTACTCACACAGAAACACACACACTGATGTCATTGTCAAACCCATGTCCTAATGGCTCCAGATATCCAGATATTTCCCTGTCTCTTGGGTGCTGTTGAGGTCTCTTGACGAGTCACAGTATGTTGCACATGCCTCTTGTACAGTATATCGCTCCAATCTGCTCTTTGCTCCACAGCAAAGTGCAAACGACAGCAGCATAACTCAAATCTTAAATACATACAAGTCTGCAGGTTTTTCTTCTTGAATCTGACGTCCTCAGCCTCTCCAGTAACGCAGGCATGTACAGACCTCCCACTCACATTTAGCCCATGTTAAAATATTTTGACATCTACGTGTTTAATTTATGTTGCTGCTCTCCAGTGAGACAAAAACTCTGAAAGTATGTGTAAACCAATAAAACTCTTTGTAATCCTCCAAACTGACTTACACTGATCAGCCACAATATTAAAACTACAGATAGAAGTAAGAAGTAAGAAGTAGATAACATTAACCTTATTGTGATAATTCAATGTTCTGCTGGGAAACCTTCAGACCTGGCATTCATTCATGTAGATGTTACTTAGATATGTAGCACCCACCTAGACCAGACCAGGCACCCCCACCACATAGTAATGACACTCATTGATGGCAGCAGACATCCCCAGCAGGATGCAGCCTGACACACACACACACACACACACACACACACACACACACACACACACACACACAAAAATGCTTTAGGAACAACTCAAAAAACATGAAGAACCACACAAGGTGTTGACCTGGCCTCCAAATTCACTAGATCCCAAACTGATCAAGTATCTGTGGGATGATCCACAGAGACCCCTCCCCTCAACCCATAGGACCCAAGGCCCTATATCTATCTTGAATGAATACATGAACATGTTTGCAGAGATGATTTTGCTTATGTCCTCTTACACTGTGCTCACCAGCTCTCTCAGCAGCTCTGTCCACTCCAGACTTGAACAGTCAGTGAGCGTCCAGCCTCTCCAGATCCCTGTCCCTAAAGGTTATGTTATCTAATGACTGTTTCCTGTGAGGCAGCCTCTCAGTCTGCTTGCTGTGGATTTGTGCTGCGTGGTTAACAGCTTGTGTGTGTTTGCATTTACGCTTGTATTGTTCCCAGGCCTTTCTTTGAAATCCTGTGTATGTATGAAGCCTCTGATACATTTAAGAAGTCCTCCTTCCCTCTGTGAGATTCTGAAGTTTGTAACATGTGCAATTATGCCGACACTAAGAAACCACAGACACGTGTTGAGGTAAATTGTTTAGTCAAGCCTACACTCAGAGTGCTTGTTAGTTTACCCAGCTGGAAGCTGACATGGTTAACATCCTATCATTTTGACTCAGCCTGCATGATTGAAAGAGGCTCACCTTCAAAACGTGACGGCTGAACATGAGATATCTGCCAGCTCCATTTATAATCCAGGATGCATGTAAATACACAGCTGCTCCAGCCTGTACAGTGATATTAGTAATGACAGATAGGGGACTGTTTGATTATAACCCAGTGGATAATATGTTCCATATATGAAGAAGATGACTGACTGAATGAATTAAAATGGTTTATTTAGTAGAAAATGGAAGTTTTCAAATGTTCTTGAAAATGACAGTGAACTGGTGATCTGTTGATTTCCTGGACTAATGATTTCAGCTCTAAATCAAATCATAGTGTCCATCAAGAATGTACTGCTTTCCCTTTTATTCAGCTCAGAGAAATCCGTTAAGATATGTAAATATGTTAATGAAATTATTTGTCTCTCTACAATTCAATTCAGTTTTATTTATATAGCACCAATAACAATACAAATCGTCTCAAGACGCCTCACAAAAACCAGCTTGCAACCTCCAGAGCAGCCTGAGGGCGACGGTGGCAAGGAAAAACTCCCTTTTAACAGGAAGAAACCTTGAGCAGAACCCAGCTCATATGGAGGGAAACATCTGCTGAAGGCCAGCCAGGTAGAAACAGAGAAGATAGAGAGAAAAGAAGAGCAGGAGAAACAAGATAAACAAACTTCTGTCATAGATACATACATCAAGCGGAAGGAAACATGTAGGATCTAATAATATAACACATATCTGATGATCTTATGTGACAGTTTGTGAGTATAACAGGAATCATGGGCAGGTTGGTGAATTGTTCATCCAGGTAGGAGAGGACAACTGGAGGAGGCCATGATGACTGGGGCAGATGTAGTTTATGGAGCTCCACATGTCTGATACACAGCACTCCAGACCATGAAGACTGGGCTGATTGATGAGGCCACAGCAGCAGATGTAGCTTAGGACAGAGAAGAAAGAGAAGAGGACATGTCCTCAGTGCATCGTCCTCCTGCAGCCTAGGCCTATAGCAGCATAACTAAGGGATGGTTGAGTCCAGTCTGATAGCTGAAGGCTCTACCTCCCGTTCTACTTTTTATTTTAAATTCAATTCTGGATTTTAAAGGGAGCCAATGAAGAGAAGCTAAAACTGGAGTAATATGATCTCTCTTGCTAATTCCTGTCAGTGCTCCTGCTTCAGCATTTTGAACCAATTGGAGCCTTTTTAAAGAGCTACTTGGAGCCAGACAGTAACGAGTTATAATAATCCCGCCTGGAAGACACAAATGCATGAACCAGTTTTTCCGTACTTCTACCCTGGCTCAACAATACTGTACCTGTTGTGATTTATTTGTTATTTAGGCATTCTAATCAGACTGAACAGCTGGACTGTGGAAGAAAGGTTGGAAGGGAGTTTTGCTGTAAATGAATTTGTGCAAAGTACACTCTTCTGCTGATATGCTGATTTGATTTCATCTCCAGCAGCCCTGGATGAAAGTTTGTGATGAATACATTTGTGAGCTTTGTACCTACATATCTCGTATCTGTGTTTCTGTCTCTGTGGGTGTTCTCCAGCTGAGAAGTGGTACAAGCGTCACTTGACCTATCAGATAGTGAACTGGCCTCATCACCTGTCTCTGGGCTCTGTAAGGCTGGTAGTGCGCGCTGCCTTCCAGCTGTGGAGCAACGTGTCGGGCCTTTTCTTCCAGGAGGCCCCTGAAGGGCCCGCAGACATCCGGCTGGCCTTTTACGAGGGAGACCACAACGATGGGGCCAGCAATGCCTTTGACGGACCAGGTCAGGGTCACCGCACAAACGCTGATCTCAGGACCAACTGTCTCCAATAGTTCCTTCTAATCACAAAGGAGAAGGTCTGACCATTGTGTCTGGAGTTAGCGCCCTCCTCTTAGTGCCCTCCCTTGCAAAACATGTCTTGATCTAATATTCCTGAACAGCAAACAGCAGCTCCAACTGTTTACTTGAGTCATTGATACATTTTGTGCTGTAAGCATTTTAAATAAGCAAAACACTGATATTAACCCCATTACATTTACTCCCATCCAGTTTCTCCAAGTAGACCCTTGAAGGGATTTTAATGTTTATATTCTTCACTGGCTGACACAGTTCATTTCAAAGTGTTATTAAATCTATCTGTTGATTACATGGACAGAAACTGAGCAGTGTTTGCAAGAAGAAGATAATCAATAAATCGAAAACATCAGCAGAGGAGGTCTTTAGGTTGCTGTATAACTAGCATCTTTAAATTTAACTATGGTATACAGTGAGACAACCGACACATAAAACTATGTCTCCTCTTTGACGTTCAGGGGGAACCCTGGCTCACGCCTTCCTGCCTCGCAGAGGCGAAGCCCACTTTGACATGGCAGAGAGGTGGACACTAAATGGACACAAGGGACACAACCTGTTCATGGTGACTGCCCATGAGATCGGACACACTCTAGGGCTGGAGCATTCCCCCGTTCGTCACGCTCTGATGTCCCCGTACTACAGGAAGCTGGGCCGCAGCCTGGTCCTGAGCTGGGACGACATCCTCGCAGTGCAGCAGCTGTACGGTGAGAAGACAGTTGATTCATGGTCTTTTAACTGTGACCCCACACATGCTGTTTGTGAGATTATTACTCCAAACCAGATTTGTGTGGAGTGTTTTAAATGTTTGACTTTAAATTCCTACCCATATGTGTGGCTCTGAGGAAAGTGTTAAATGTAACACCTTCACTGGACACGCACGCATAATTATTTTTATCACGCTGTTCTGAGGTTCACAGTGTGAAGGCTGCAAAAAGAGCACTTTAATGGACCAATGACAAATGTCTCAATGTCTGGCTTCAAGTCGACAGTTAAAGAGGGCTAACATGGAATAGTAGTAGTAGCAGTAATTTATAATAAATAATTATCTGAGTATCTAGAGGTGATTGCATGAAATGTTGACTCCAGGAAGACATCTTCCCAGTTGCCTTTTTGTACATTTAATTCTTCAACACATTCAGAACTTTGTACATCTATGAGTCCAGGCCAGATTGTTCACATTATTTGTGAACATGACAACAGAAAAGACTGATTCACAGAACTCACTTTAACTGTGTTTGTTGTAACCAGAGAACGACATCTTATCTTGATCACAGACGATTAAAACGACATATTCTTTGTGTGTTTGTATTTTCTCTTTAACAGCAGGAGGAGGCAGTTCTGTCCGCTTGAGGTCTGTGGCCTCTCAGCTGCTGGGATGGGAGGGTTTAAATTAAGGGCAACAGAGGCGGTGTGAGTGACAAAATAACACACCGTGCAGCTTGTTTGTGTGTTATTACTCTCCAGTCTCTCACATACACAGTGTTCAGCTGGGAGCTCTGTGGGCTCTGTTGTGATAGATTAGTGGTGTGTTTGCAGAGTGCAGGAGTTACATAGAACTTTGTGAATGACATCTTTAATAGTTTCTGTTCACTGGGAGTGAGCCGTCCCTCCCGGCATGTGAGAGGCAGGTTTCCACAGGTTTGCAGCTCTGTAAGGTTGTGTGTTTTTCTGCTCCTCAGAATCTGATTTCACTATAACGACTGCGCAACAACATGTCTTCAGCTATTTCCAACACACGTGACCATCCTCTGTGATGAGATTTAATTTATGAAGAAGCATGGAGCACATTGTGTGCTTTCATCCTGGACCTCAGTTTGTTCAGCAGCTGCAGAGGGCCGGTGGAAACACAGCACTGTGCAGGAATGTTTGCATGGCTGCAGGACAGTCACACAACATTTGGAAAATTCAACTCTGGACTTGATATTCAGCTCCACATGAGCTTGTAGACAGGCCAAGGCCACACACCCTTTCTGCTTAATTCTGCTTAAGTCCAGTCTGCTTTGCCACTGGAAGTTTTCAGCTTCCTAAACTGTTATTTGTCAGCCTCTCATTATTAACTCTGGGTGAAACAAACAGAAACTGACAACCCTGCCTCGCCAGACATGCTATTTATCACACATACATCGTTATTCTCAGCTCTTGATGCCACTTTAAATTTATGCTGTGATGTTACATTGAACTGACCTCTACTGTTAGGCTGTCTGCTTTTGCTTCTGTGCTGGAAGCTGAATCCGGGAACGTCTGTCTATCCGTATTTAAAGAAACAATTCAAGATACCCCTCTCTGATAGCTTTTTTTATTGCCTCAAAATGTTTTGTGGATTCTTTAGTTGGCACTCAGTGCAGCCTGCTTTTCTCCTGGTTGCTTATCAACCCTGTGGCAGTGATTTCTGCAGACTGCAGCTGCTCCCACATAAATGTCAAGCTGCTCCAGAGACAGACATTGACAAAAACTATAACTGACAGGGCTGCTGGCGCTGCAGAAATGCTGCATCTGCTCGGAGATATGGTTTTCAAGCAGAGGGTACACTACCAGTCAGAAGTTTGGAATATGTACTGAATGAGTGAATCATTCCTGAAACACATAAGGCAGATACGTCATTTTCTAGAGCTCCTGACCTCCTGTGAGTGCTCAGTGAAAAGAAACATGGCAGTGGCACTAGACTGGACAATGTACAGATACATTATATACAGAGTGTAAATGGTGTAGTGGAGGATCTTTTTCTTAAAGGACCAGTGGGAAGGATTTACAGGACTCCATGGGCAGAAATAGAATATATCATTCATGACTATGTTTGGTGACAATATAATCACCTTTAAGTATGAATCACTGTGTGTTGTGGTAGCTTAGAATCAGCTCTTTATATCACTGCGATCCTGTTCTAGTTTCTACAGTGGCCCAGAACGGACAAACCAAACACTGACACTAAGGGGAGTTCCACTAACATGGACACTAATATGTGTGGATATATAAAGGATTATCTAACCTTATCTTAATAGGCCAAACTAAATAAATATACCTCATGTAACCACCTCAATCAGACTAGTCCGACTGGAGGGAATTTTGGCTTCAGAAATGGGACAGAGAGGGTGGTGTAACCTGCTGTAGGACTGGATACTGCTACTGATTTCCTGAACTGATTCAATTAAGATTATGGTCCCAGTTTGATTTGATTCATTTCAATATCGATTCATTTCAGGATATTCCAGTTTTGAAACTTCTGTCCAGCTCTTCTCTGTTAACATACTTTTTAAAACTAAAATGCTGCCACACGTCCACTTTCAGGCCTGGCGGTGTCCTTAGAGTTTCCATCCTGTTTTGGACCTCAACCTGTTGACAGTCCTTTCAGTAGGAAAACATGATTTCCACTGATCTGATGGTTTACCTCTGGAATAAAAACAGTCATCATACATTGTGAAAATGATGTTTTACAGGTGAAACATCTTACATTGAGTTTAATTAGTGGTAACATACTGTACGTGTTTGAAATAGAATCCTAAAGTAACATCTAATTTGAGCTACATTAAACCATTAACTGAACAACAAGAAGTCATTTTTTATTTATTTAATATTACATTCAGTGTAGACAAATTATTTATTTCTGTTTTATGTTGATTTTAATTACTATATTTCCCCACACCTGGATTCAATTTATAGATTTGCTGTATACAAAACACGATCACCTTAAAGAATATGTCCATTCATATATTAAATTATGGAACCATTTAAGAAGTTGTTCAAATGACCTCCACGAGCTTCAGCTTCAACCTTTCAGATGAGCTTAAAGTGTAGAATACAGTAGTGAATGAAAGGATTCTTCATGGTGATAAAAGATCTGAATGCCACTTCCCATGCTGTTGAAGGAGGTTTTGTATTTGAGTCAAGTCAGACATCCTGCTCTTATCTTACAGCGCTGCTCCCACATCATACAGAGTCTTTGGATACTGTGTGTATATCTATTTGTCCTGCAGTCTTCCTCCAGTTCTTGTGCGTGCTGATTTTATCCACCTCCAACACAAATGTTTGTTCAGCTCCTTGCAAACAAAATGGCTACAGTCATATCTAAAGCGCTATCGTTAACTCCAAGGCTTCACAGTGTTGTTCTTTTTCTTTTATTCTTAATTCTCCTGATGTTGCGCAGCAGCAGCAGTCTGGGGCTCTGCAGGCCAACAACTATCTCTAGGTTCTTCTTTTAATGCCCATTACTCAATGCATTTGTGTAGGGTTTCTCAGTGTGTGTGTGTGTGTGCTCTATCTAAAGTCTTGTTTATTTCCTGTGCTGTATAATGTCACCCATCAGTATACATCAACCAGCCACATCCTGTAAAGGACAATTTAAATCTTCTCATTCTCCAAGTCTTGTTTTAGAATGAACCTCCTCTGTTTGTCTTTCCATTTGTTTCCATCCGTCCTAGAAAATGCTTAAATAGTTTTTGGCGTGCCTGAGAATACTGTTTGTCCCCAGAGCTTTGTTTGTTCACTCTGGGTTTTAAATAACAACATTCCCAATAGAACCCGTTTATTTGTGGGAAAGTCCAGCACAGTTTAGCCAGAGAGGAGTCTTTTTTCAGGTTTTTCTGCTGTGTTTTTTCTTTCAG
Source organism: Mugil cephalus (assembly GCF_022458985.1). Classification (NCBI taxonomy): domain Eukaryota; kingdom Metazoa; phylum Chordata; class Actinopteri; order Mugiliformes; family Mugilidae; genus Mugil; species Mugil cephalus. The sequence goes on from NC_061778.1 coordinate 26,338,869, forward strand.
GTAAACCTTTAGGTGATAGCCCTGTGAGACTGCCAGGTCAGGTTTTGAACGCTGCACTGCAGGAGTGGGAGTTCACAGAGCTTCAGAGCAGGCATGAAACCAACGCACAGCCTCTCTACTGCCACAGCGTCTTTGATGCCATCACTATGGGTGAGGTCCAAGTGAAATATTACCAGAAAGAAAAATCCAGCCACATCATTCTTGGCTGTGGTTATTGGTGTGGCTTCGGGAGAAATCCTGCAGAAACACTAGATATTCCTGTTGTCTATGAATATAGAAGAAAACAAGCATTAAACATCTGTTACCTCATGCCAACCTCCTGTGTGAGATGCAGTTCAAATGATATGCATAAAGAACTATAATGTCCTTTCATCCATTTGTTCATTTGTGTTCAGGTGGATGGAGTCTTTCCTGGAACGTCGTGGACAAGCGCTCTTAACATTGTGTATTTGTTTTCCCTGTTTGTGCGTCCAGACCACAACCAGACCGTGCTGGTGTTTCGTGGCAGTGTGTACTGGACGGTGTCGGCTGAAGGCAATGTGAGTGGGCCGCTGGCTCTCCGTCAGCGCTGGCCTGAGCTCCCCCCAGCCATCGAGGCCGCTGCCTTCTCCCCACCGGACTCCAAGTGGTATTTTTTCAAAGGTACCACTTCACTGAGCTCGTCAGTGACACTTGCACTTCCTTTTAAAGGCATTGGCATTCGCTAACCTACTGGCTAAACTCACATATCTGTTAAAAACCCCAAAATAGATCCCTTCATTCCATGGTGCTATTTAAAGACTATACACTGCTCTGAAGTTTTAACTTCAGTTTATTTAATGAACTTCACCTTTGTGCTACAGCCTGAAACACTGTTTGAAGTTACTGCCAAATTTCCAACTAAAGGCCAAACGTCTGACAGATTATTCAAGATGCTCTTATCTGTGAAATGGAACAGTTTTATGTAAAGTATGATGCTTTGCTGAGGCCTTGTGCTTCATAAATCATGTCCTGCCTTTAGAAGTAGAAGCAGTGAGTGTTTCTATGAGACAGAACCCAAGTTATACTTAGCTTTAAAGCCTGCATGGAGCTTATTTCTGATTTGTGACATTAGTGGAGCTACTTATGATGATAAGTGTGAGTGCACTAATAATGGTGTTACGGACAGCTGTGTGCTGTTCTCATTATTGATAGAGACCTTGCTACTGCTTTTTAGAGCTACATCTTTGTTGTCTCCTTGTTGTACAGGGAAGAGGATATGGCGCTACACAGGCAGTGTGTTGGACCCGAGCTTCCCCAGGAAGACCAACGAGCTGGGGCTGCCTCGTCACCCTGACTGTGCCTTCTATTACGCTCCTCTGGGTCACATGGTGCTCTTTAAAGGCTCCCGCTACTCGGTACTTGACCTCAAAACTTTGCACCAAGAGCCATACTACCCCCGCAGGCTGACGGACTGGACTGGCGTGCCGCAGGGGACCAATGGTGCGCTGACCCGCCCAGACGGACGCCTCTACCTCTTCAGACAACAGAAGTTCTGGAGGTTTGACCTGGTGAAGGTGCGAGTCACCAGAGAGGGCCAGTGGGCCAAAGATCTGAGCTGGACTGGTTGCAGCAATACTCCTCAGAGCAACAACATACTTTGACCAGCAGAGGGAGCTGTAAGATTTAAAGTGCAATTTGTTGATGTATATTGTAAAAAGACAGGTGCTTCAACCCACACTGAGATTATCTGCTGCGAAAGGATGAAGCACATACAGTATTTACACTGCAGAGGGATTGGATGGATGTGTAATGTGTACAGCCTTATTCATACAATTTGGAAAGCAATGATCAGAAACTTTTTATCATCTCTTCTGCAACAATATTATTTACTTTGACTGCTGACTGTATGTTCCTTCCTGATTTCTAGTCGCAGTAGAGGCTTGAATTTTTGCTTCTGACCTCCAATTCACATCTTTAAACTTGGCAGATAATAGATACAGTTCAGTAGATAACGTGTGGTTTACAGGAATAGGAAGAACTGGCTGAATGGTGGATATGATCCTAAAAACTGACAGTTCAGTCAAACTGTTTCAAAGAGCAAATACTCAGATGTAACCATGACTCTTTCTTAATTGAAGTGGTGATAATCAGCTGATAATCAGCATTCATGTCATGTGGAAACACAACACGCAGAGAAGTCTTAATGATCCGTTTATTTGTTGTTTTATTCTTTATTCTTTTTTATCTTTTAATACTAATCCAGCATCAGTGGACATCTAGACCTCTTGGCTGGTTCTTCCTCACTGAGCATGCTTGGTTTTTTCCAGTAACACCCATTTAATGTAAACTGCTTTGAAGACATGGATATACCTGTGCTGCCACGCTATGAGCTTGCACTTCCTATTGTACATGTCTGATTCAAGTCTAGCTGTTACTTTTACAGTGCCCTTGATTGCATTTGAAAGAAATAAGTACCTGTTGCTGTTGAAGAGACTAGTAGGACTGAGTCATAATTATGGTCACTGGTTAGTTAATTGAATAGTATTTATTTGAATCAGCCATAACGATGGCACTGTGTGAACATGCTCAACTACCATCTGTTTAAATCCAACCCATAAATTGCTCAGTTTTCACTTAATCCTGTCTGCTGATCCTTCAGCTTACTGCGGCCTTACAGTAATTAAGATTTCAGAGCTTTCAGGTTCTAGATTCATTTGATCAGTATGTGTAAAAAGTAATACTACAACTAAAAAACCTAATCATGGAAAACAGTTCAGTCCCTTCAGTATTGGCCAGGCCTAATCCACCACTAAATTGTATAAATTAAATGTCACTAAAAAGCCACAAGGTTAGGTTTGTTTTAAGTCTCTAACAGATTGATGCTGCTGCACTGCAGAGTCTATTCACACTAAATAAGATTTCTAATCAGTCAACAGCAACATGAAAACGCCTTGTGACATGATCCATTTCAGTCAATCAAAATACAAGACATTAGATGACCTAATGCAACAGAAACCTGGTCTTCCATCAGTGCAATTTAAGAACTTTTACTAAGTCTGCTATTCGCTGGGCTACATTTTAGCACAATAGCTGCACAACTCATTAGCTGGATCCAAATAGAAAAGTAATTTAAACATTCAGTGTTACCTGCACTTGGCAAGCCTTCAGACAGTTAATGCCATCATTGTACATGGTGGAATGTATGACATTTTAATGAATCCAGACACCTCTGGATGGAAAGTGTCCCCTGCTGCTGTACTTTGGTGTCATCCTGAATAAATGACACCAAACCCTATTTTAAGGAAGTCCTTCTAGACCTCTGCTGCAGTGAGATATGCTTTTGATTTTACTGGGATTATTACCAGAGTTTGTGTCATAACTGCAGTCAAATGAAGAACTCATCGACTGACTCCTCATTGTTTGTTCGTGCTGACAGAAGCTCACCAGTAGTCCTGTTCTCTGCCATGAGCTCGCTGGATTGGCTCTGTCCTACTGCCATTGTCCTGCTGCCCTGATCTGCATCTGTACAACCACCAGAGCCCCACTTTCTAGACGATCCCTGAATGTGTATGTGTGTCCGTGGCAGACATTCACTCAACTCTTTGACCAGTCCCTCCACAGCTGAAGCTCCAACAGCTGCAGGTCTCTCAGAAGGGAGTGTGATCAGGAGGTCCATCGAGGAGGAGCGAGTCATTGGTTCCACTGCTGTGTCTGAGCGAGGTGAGACAGCGACTCCTGTGTCTACATTGGTCTCTGGTGGCTCCTCCTCCTCCTCCAGAAGAAGATGGGAAAGAGAACGGGTGATGGAGGGACGCAGAGGAGAGTCAGGATGATTGGAGTTTGAGAGCGGAGCGGGGCTGCTGCGCTGGGACGAGTAACAGGAGCTGCCAGGAGGAGTGCTGCAGCAGCTTCCTGATCCAAGGCTCTCTGCTCCACCAGCTCCTCCATGAAGCTTCTCCAAGACAGGGTCACTGCGTGGCCTGTGACCTGGACACAGCCAAACACGTACCAATCAGTGGCTACAAGTGGTTCTGATCACTGTAGAGCTTATTACAGTAGAAGATTTGTCTAAATTTGTCAAAATACAGTCAATGGGAGATGAATGAAGATGGTTGAGACAGACAGATAGATAGATAGATAGATAGATAGATAGATAGATAGATAGATAGATAGATAGATAGATAGATAGATAGATAGATAGATAGATAGATAGATAGATAGATAGATAGATAGATAGATAGATAGATAGATAGATAGATAGATAGATAGATGCTTTATTCATCCCAAACTGGGAAATTTCACAGTTGCCACTCACACCATACATCCTATATAACAGGAAAAAAACAATCTACTATTTACACAATATTTACAAGATTATGGAAATAAGTGAACTGAAATAAGTGAATAAAAAGAGGGGAAAGAAATAATGTCCAAAGAGTTATCTGTCACATACAGATGAGGAATTAAACAGGAGTATTGATTGAGGCAAGAAAGATTTCTTGCAGCGTTCTTTGAGTTGTCTGAGTTTATCTGTCTATCATCTGGGGGTCAGGGTTATCCATTGATAACAGTTTGTTAAGTGTCCTCTTCTCCACCACCACCTCAAAACTTTCCTGTGTGCAGCCAACTATTGCAGACACACTATGCGACATGGATCTAATGGTCTGTTCCAGTTCAGGTGTTAATTAATTAATCTATATCGAACCTGTTTGTCTTCTGTTCTAAGTATTTAAAAGCAGCCTGATCCCAGCCGGATGCTGAGGATCTGTTCCCTTCCTCCTGAAGTCAGTCACCACCACATCAGACAGGACACTTCCCCAATGCACAAACTGTGGCCTGTCTGGGGGTCTAAAGACGTTCTCACCACCTTAGGTGGGCCAGCACCAACCTCTCCTTCGGTCCTACTGAATGGATTATCAGGTGTACCACCCTCAGTCTGAAAATTCCTTCTTATTTCGCTGTTATTCTGATTATTAGCAGAGTACCAGTGACCCTGCTAACATGAGTCAAAATGTCCGTCTGAGTTAATATGTAAGTGTATGTAAGTATGTAAGTGGGGTGCTGTGTAGTGTCAGTTGAAAGCGAATGAAGAAAAGTCTTGAGTACAGTATGAGATCCAAGACTAGTAAAATACTATTTGTTTTATATATTTTAATAACAAATGAAAATCTTGGACTTCCTTGAATAAAAATGTGTCTCAAAACAAAAAAGAGGTGTAAAAAGGATGCAGTGCAAACCGGTAATGTGTGAGTGGTGGAGAAATTAAAAATGTCAAACCCAGCAGCCTTTGAGAGACAGCACAGAGGTCTGGTGTTTTAGAGACATGTCTCCCTGTCTCTGTGTACGACAAACCTCAAGCAATGAATCTGTGACTGGAAGCTACCTACTAAAACATTCAGGACATTTAAGGTATGTGCAGATAAAGCTGGGACTCACACTCTTCTTCTGTGCTTACCTTGCCTGTGTGTTTGCCAGGACAGGGGAGATGTGAGGTTGCAAGGTGACAGACTGTGGGCCTGTCCTGAGCTCCTGAGCTGCATTCCTCGAGGTGACACGCTCGGGCAGGTTAGGGGGAAAGCACAGGTCAGAGGTCGCTGAGGCTGAGCTGGGGTTTTCACCTGCAGCAAACAAGGACAGGAGGAGCAGGATTATGATTTACCCCAGGACTGCAGAGATTTAGTTAAGTCACTTTGACAGAATTAACATTCAACATATGGCTGTTCTGACAGCTCTACAACCACATGCCCCTTTCATTCATTTAGAACAGTAAGTATGACATCAAAAACGTCTCCCTTTCTATTGTTGAACTGATGCTGTTTTAATGTGGTTAGCATTTTTCAGTATCAATAAGTTTGTTGTGAACAGGCTGAGAGATTCTGACTCTGATCTTTTGGATTGTTAAGACCTTCTGATTTCATTGGTCTAAGTTCCAGGTTTGTGTAATGTCACGTACTGCACTCCTTTTAACTTTTAACCTCTAGAATAATAAAGTCAGTGAAAAGGATTTCAAGCAAAACATACTGTCACTGTAATAACTTTATTTAAAAATATCTGAATAATGTAAACCTTTTGTCTTTATCTCTCTATAAATACACTTAAACAGCTCTATTACTTGTCACCATGACTGAAGAAACAATACAACATTTGTCTTGATCATATCTGTACACAGGTGTTCCTACTGTGCGGTTACGTATGCAAATCCTGAGTTTACAGTTACACATTACACAGATCATTATCAGAATTTGCATAAAGCACAGTAACTGATAAATGTCATTTTAAGATCTTAATTTTCTTTCATTGATAAATTCCCTGTGAAATTTTCACTTTGTCAAACAATGAAAATATAAAACTGAGAAGAAAAACATTCACCTTCTGTTATCTCACAAATGATTGCTTCTTTCTCTCAAACGCAGGCCTGTAATTTGTCAGGGAACCTGTCTGCTACATTACATGATAAAATTGCATGTGCTACACACATTTTAGCTGAACAATGAACAACGCTGCTGCTGTTTTATGGTGTATCCTTTGGGGTAATCCTACGTTGAATCTTCCACAGGGCTGCAGGTTTACAGTTAAGGTAAGGCTGCTTCAGTCCTCCAAACCGCCTTCTTATCCACTTACATTTTTCTTTTATGTCTCACAAATAGTGAGGCTGACTACAAACACTTGTAAAATGCTACTTTTAAAAACATCTTAATCTGCACTTACCTGGAAGAGAATCTTGTTTCCATCCAGATCTTCTGTCTGCCAGCGAGTAGTGCTGATGGGGGTGCAAGGGTTAGGCAGTAGTGGGACCAGTTGGCCAATTTCCTCCACACTAAACTGCAGCACGGCGGAGCTGCATGGCTCCACCCGAACACCTGGTGAGAGTTGTTTTAAAGCCAACTGAAGGCACAGCCCTGGCTCTGTGGGAAAGAAAGACAAGAGCAAATGACACATAAAAATCAAGCAATGATGTGTTAGAATTTGGTTCAATTTAATATCTGTTTCTTTAGTTGTTAAATAAAAAAGCTAGTCTTTGACATAAATAAGATAAGACTTTAAAACAATATAAACTGTACAAAAATCTAAACTTAAAACTCTACCCGTATGGAGGGTGAACCAACAGAAACCCGTTTTTTGCTCCTCTGCCTGTCGCTGCAGCACCGTCTCATAAAGTCGCACAGCATCCTCATAGTTGTCATATCCACTGAACAGCGTCACACGTAGTATTTCTCCTCCACAGTGCACCGGTCGTACTCCCCACACAGGCATCCCCTCGCCCAGACTATAGAAGTCTCTGCTGGGGAGGAGGTAGGGCCGCAGCAGGGCGTTGGAGGGCGCGCTCCTGGAAGTAATGTGGACCCCTCCAGTCCGGCTGCCGCAGCTCTCCGTGTGGTGGTACTGCCAAGGGGGCCGCTGGAAGAAGTCCAGCACTTTGAGGATTCGCTCCTCTCCATAGGCCTCGTGGAGGAAGAAGGTGACGGCCAGAGAAGGGTAGCCTGAAAATGTTCGGGTAAATTCTAGTCTCAGTCTAATTTAACAAAAAGACACATAATTTGAACGTACAATGCTGACTGGGAGGATTGTAGATTTGAATGGCAAACTATATTGACACCAATCAGGCACAACATTATGACCACCCTCCTATTATTGTCTAGGTTTCCCTTGTGGCTCCCAAACAGTTGTGACTCATCCAAGAAAGGACATGGACCTTCTGAGGGTGTCCTGTGGTGTCTGTCAACAGGATGTTGTTAGTGGGGTCCTTTGGGTCCTATGGGTTGAAGGGAGGGGGTCATCCCAGAGAGTCTTGTTCAGGTTGAAATCTAGAGAATTTGGAGGCCAGGTCAACACCTTGTGCAGTTCTTCATGTTTTGTTTCTAAAGCATTTTTTGTGTGTGTGTGTGTGTGTGTGTGTGTGTCAGGCTGCATCCTGCTGGGGATGGCTGCTGCTTCAAGGAGTATCATTGTTATGGGGTAAAGGTGTCTGGTCTGGTCTAGGTGGGTGGTACATGTCTAAGTAACTTCCACATGAATGCCAGGTCCAGACGTTTCCCAGTGGAACAAGATGATCAATGTTATTCACTTCTGGTCATAATGTTGTGGCTGATTGGTGTTATTTCTCTCAACATGCTGAGTTTTCACATATGGAGCTCATTACTAGCAGAAATCATGCAATGAGGTTAAATGCGCGGCCTTTGTTATACCCATGCATTTAACCTCATTACTTGTGTTTTCTGAATATCTGAAATCTAAGTTAATGTATGATCAGACGTTTACTGAAATGCACTCCACAGTAGGAGCCCTGGACCTGTACCTGCCACAGGACAGAGGCGGGTGTAACTTCTGAAAGGGGAGGCCCTCTCTGACACATGGAAGATGCGGAGGCTGGGGCAAAGCCAGCGGAGAAGGCGATCCACGGTATGCTGCAACAGTCCCGAGTCTCCCGGGTTGGAGAGCAGATGTAAGTTGATAATCATGAGCTGCTGCTGCCGCTGCCTGAGCCGCCTGGTCACGACCTCCACTGGGGTTACACCCAAACAAAACAAGTAACAAGTGAAATGTTAGTTTCATGGGGGGTATGACTCATCCACACAAACTCCTGTATAATGTCTCTTCTGGCTCCTTTGGAAAAGCAGAGTAACATTAGATAAATCTAATCATTTCTTTTTTAGCCGTTGTTCATAACAAACACTGATGCATACTTTCATCTAGAGGAGGCTAATGTACCTGTAACTTAAAAAGCAGCCTCAGCTTAGAACTGGACACGTTTTTTTCTTTGAATGTAATTGGAAAGCGGCTAATTACATTATGGGAATACAATTATGTAGGTTTTTTTGAGTTTTACTCATATTAGGACATAGAGTTCATAATACCTTGGAATCTGCTGTGTAAACTATTACCATTCATATATCACAAACGTCTATTGCGGCACCCAGCTCCATAAAAGTAAAAGTAAAAAGCTAACTTGTGGAAGGACACTCACTGCCAGACGATGACATCCTGCTGCAGTCAGATCTGAAGGAGACGCAAAATAAAAAGCACATGAACCTCAGGCCTCAGAGACATTTAGCAGGAGGGGACACATAAATCTGTCTCCATCTTGTGGTGGTTGGTTTGGAAACCTGCCCTTTTACTTTGGTCACCATGACAACACATTATCTGTTGTTAGCCACCATAAGCGCAAAAAGCCAACTTGTGAGAAAATGCGACGAAGAGGAGAAAAGTTACAGAAAGACACATCAAAGTGCTGAGAGGTTGTCCGATATGGATGGAAATTGACCAGCTTAGGCAAAATGTGTTTCCATTGTGACTGTGGCTAAAAAGTTGTCTGTAGCTAACGTTAGCCCGGAGCTAACGCAGAGTCAACTCACTCAGCTCCGGAGTCCTCGAGCCCATGGTCGGCTCTCGTTGATCCCTGTGATAACACCGCCGCTCCTCGCAACATAGCCCGGTATCCAGGTTCACATTGGACCGGTGGTTCCGGACAGAAAGCGGCGTCTGTATCAGTCCGGGATCGGAGTGGAAAGCATCATGTTTGATTTTTTTTTCCACTGAAAAAAAAAAAAAAAAAAAAAAAAAAAAACTCTTGCTGGGGACGTTGACGTCAGCAGGCAACGGCACACCGTTATGTTAAAAATATAGATCAACCGTGTAATGATATCACACTGCAAACTAATCGAGAGGACTTGACTTTATGAGGACCCAGAAGAAGCAGAAGAGACTACGTTTCTTTAGTGAGGCTAAAGAGTGTGCTGCTGAGCGAAAGGGAGCAACAGTGGTGGTGGTGCTGCTTTAAATCCAAAGGCGCTCATAATAACAGAGAGCAGATGGCATGCGTCTAACAATGCAAGGGGACAAAGGACGTGGACCAGACGGACGTGTGGAGGGGAGCTGATAAGTCCTGGACATTAAACACGTTGTTTTCTAAGACCTTGTTAAGAGCATTAAACTCATGAACACTTTGGAAGCGCACCGCCTTTTGCCACCGTAATGTGAGGTGAAAAGCCACAGAACTATTTAACCCGGGAAAAACCTTTTTGCTTATAGCCATTTCATTTTATGTCAATTAATCCAATTATTTTTGTAAATTAAGAATAAATTGAGCAAAGGTTGATGTTTTGATGTGAATGAGTTTGAATATTCAACAAAATAACTCAAAGTTGCTAATATAGGGAAACAAAATGCAGGATGATAAAATGTTTCAGTGCTACCACAAAATGGTTGACACTTATCCCTTGTATTTAACTATTAAGATTATTATTCCAATGCATTCATCAGTGCACGTACATACAGTGGAATTCAGGTGCACTAATTGAAACAGAGCTTAAGTACATATTTTGCTTGTATTTATTTATTTATAGGATTTTTATTAATACTGAAGTTTGTGCCAACATAACCATCAGATTTTTTCTGTTTTGGAAGGAAGGCTTTAGTTTGCCGTGTGCGTCCTTTCTACATTTTCTATTAGAGAGTATATTAGAAACACCTCAAATTTTAATACAGCATTAACCAAATTCTTCAAAATATCCATACAGTTGAACCTGTATCAGACAAGGAAAGAAAAACAACTTGAATTCAAAAATACTGTTCCTTCAGTGACCTTTTGAGTTCTTCTTGTGAACACGCCTGTGAGTTTGATTGTGGTTTGCTGCCTGAATTAAGCTTTAATTATGGTTAGAGAGTCTTTCTGATGTATGCCAGGGCCTTCTCATGGAAGATGAAAAAAAAAAGAAAAATCCATCCCTTCATTTTTTATTCTACATTTAATATGATGAAAACAAGGCCCTGTACAATCCACCTTCGCAGTGAGTACAATAATTATTTTACAATTTGTACACATTAGAACATGGTGCTAGACTGGTTCCACCCATTGGCAATGCAGTCGTGAACGAAAAAAGAAATCCTCTTTGAAAGCTGCACCACACGAAACCTTCCATTCAAAGAGAGGAGATAGTACGTTTTGGCCGATCATACAGCAGACCTTAAGTGAAAAATGTGTCATGGGAGACCAAACGCCATTTATGGAGTTTTGTGTGTGTCTTATTCCCCTGATTGATCCAGTAGATAAAAGCATGCTGTGAAGCAACAGCCCTTGATCTCTCTAATCACCAATACAGACCTGGCAAAATGACTGAAAACGGCGTTAAATATTTCAGCTATGTGAGGTGCACTTACAGAGTCATATCAGACATTAAAACAACTCCAAAACAACATACATTATTTGCAACATAAATTAAGCACTCTTTGTGTTCTCAAGTACTCAGAATGTACTGCTGTTGTAAACCAGGTCTGTACCAGTTAACTCTGTGTCCTCTTCTTTAAATTTAAAAATCCTCTACGAGGAAAAAGGCCAAAACTGTCTTGTCAACCTGTACAGCCATTATTGTGCCACAAACACAAACATAACACATTGACATCAACATTTAAAACAGGGGAGTGAGTTCAAATGTCTTCTTGGTCTCCGTGTAGCCATGCGTTTGCTTTAGCGCTTGTTCTTCACAGCATGGAGTTAATTGGTAAACAGGCTCACCCAGTTCTCTCCAAAGGCCACGAGAAACATGATTTTATACAAAACTAGATCCCCTCATTTCACTTCTCTCAGCAGAAGAAATCTAATATTGTTAGAAAACTTCACCATCTTTTGCATGATTTTTTTTACACATTTTATGGAAGAAAACTTAAGCTTCCCAGTGTTTCCCAGAATCAACGACGAAAGCACTTCCAAGTTAGCAGTCCACCAAAAAATAATAAAACGAGGCCGTCAGTTTCTCTCAACTTGAAACTAGCTTTCATTGAATTCTTGTTTTATGCTACATATGTGTACACTTTGCGGTCCTCCGGTGTCCTCGCCAAATATTCCCTCTCAATGAGTCCTTCAATGCGTTTCTTGATGACTACAGGACTAGGAAGGAATCGTGCTCGTAACTGCTGTGTGACCTGTGGAGACATGAACGAATATGATCAAAATAAAACACAAATAAAATCACTTTGTTTCATGGTTTCTCCTTTCACAGTCAAATCATGGAAGACAATTACCCAATACCATGGACAGCTGTGCTCTAAACAGAGAAAAGTGTCAGGAGCTTTTATGGTGTAAATCTGAGAACATTTTGTGGCCAAGACTCCTAATATACAAGAAGGAAGCCTCTCTGAGAAGCAACACCTCTCACTTCCCTTAATTTGCCAGTAGGAGGCTCACTCAGCTAAGGAAAACATGCCAGTGTCCACAGAGGAAAATGTGAAACCTAATCTAATGAATCTAATTTTTATTTTTTATCAGATGTCCTTTAAAATCACAGCGAGCATTTTACAAGACTGACCTCTGCTACTAGAACATTGTGCTGCATCTTCTTTCTGGACTTCATGATACGAACTATGGCAGCTTCAATCTCATGCTTCCTGTCGTCATCTACTTTCTGCCGTGTCTCCTTCCGCTCAGGATCAGACTCCCCCTGTTTAGCAGCCACTACAAAAATAAGTGCAAGAGACAGTTAGTGTGACAAAAAAAAAAACTAGATGGTAATTGGGCCCCAACTAAAACAATCCATAGGAAACTCTACTGTGTATATTAAGAAAACATGAAGTTCATCATTTTGTGTACCTGTCTGGATTTTGACACGATGCAGTTTGGAAGTAAACTGATCGTTTACTGTAAACACGTGGCCATTTTCAATCTCCTTAGACTTTGGCTCCTTGGTGAGAACTCTCTGAGTGGGCTTCCCACAGGCCAGTGACTGCAGCGCTCTAACCAGCTCCCTCTCTGGGATGTCCGTCTCCTGCTGGATCTCCTACACAGAGAACAGATCGAGTTTGGGGTCATGATGAAGTAATTTATTATTTAACCACTTGAAATTCCCGAAATCTTTGCCTTAAACACCCAAAAAAAGGTTTACCCAAAGTAAAGTTAAATGTGTCGAAACACAAGGCTTAAATATGTTGTGTTCTCCTCTGCACTGAGAAATAGAAGCTTGAATACACTGAAAAAGAAGGATTTTATGTCTGCTTAATTTCTTTCAATAATATTTGTCTTCAAAATGAATGTCTTATCTAATCCCATTTTGAATTTGACAAGAATACTACAGAAAATGAGTATTTTACAAATTTCTTCTAAGAATAGCACCAGGAGAGCCAAAAGTGAGCCAAAGACATGGTAAACAGTCTTCTAAAGTTACAATCGAGAACATGTGAAGAATATGCAATTCTCAAGGAAACTGTTAAAGTTTGCTGCAGTGGACATTGTGCTTTTATGGGTCAGAGACATTTACTATACCGGTGGAAATGTATCAGGACCGTTTCTGTTGTTGAATACTGTGATGCTCAACAGACGAGTCGTATACATTTTTGTGTTTGCACCTGGTCGGAGATAAGTGTTTACTGAGCTTGCAGTTATGATTGTATCCTGAAAGGGAATGCGTCATTCTAATCTCAAGAAATGAACGTTTCCAGTGGTGTATAATGTGTGTTGGCACATAGTCAAGGGTCTGTTTAGTCACGAAAATAGTGAATGGCCTGTTTATGGGCTGTCAGAACAGTAACGGGTTGAGAAATCAAGCTGTGTACCTCAAAGGTGGACTTCTCTCTGTTGTTAAAAAGCATGAGGATGGTCATCTGGAAGGTGGACACCTGTAGGATGTGCTTTCTGGTGTTGGAGCCTGTTACCTGGGCCCCGCCCACTCCGACCTCTGACCCGTCCTCCTGTTCAGATGTTCAAAAGAGACACACGAATCTAAAAGCCTGATTCAGATTTCCCTTTGAGGAAGAAACTGGTGGTGTTACTGAAGTAGTCTACACATGAGCAGAGCTCAGCAGATAAATTAAATCATAGTCATTCAACTACTGCATCAGTTTAACATCCTCATTAGGGGTTGTTATTCATCATATTTAGCCATGTCTGTTCTTTTCATTATTACAGTGTATTTCAGCAGTATATCAAGATTAAAATATATTTGTATTCCTGGTCGTCTTCTACTTTTCCAGTGTACATTTGTCTGACACTATAGATCAGAAATCATTGTAAATAAACAGTTTAATGGTTTTAAAGCAACATACAGTCAGCTGAAGTAAGATGGAACTTGTGATGCAGACCTTTTTGATTGGACCGTAAAAGGTTGCATTTAGATCTGCAGAACCCATATGGTGCTGCAGGGTGAGTTGTCTCCCGCTGTGCTTACCAAGGTAAAACCTGCAAGCAGAAGGGAGACAGACTAGGTTAACCTCTAAGAATAGGCAAAGCATCACATTTAATCTTTTGTCAAAACTGAGACAAACAAGTAATAAACTTCAGCTTGTGTGGATGATGTGAACAAACCTTCTAAATACTTCAAAAGCATGTCGTGGGGAAGGGGGGATATTGCACTTGGGTGTTGCTGATTGTGTTGGCCAGTATCCTGTGGTCAGGACTCTCACAGTGAGATCAACCCCTCCGAGTGACACCTGAGGTCAGAAAAAAAGAAAGAGACACACAAGAGATTTAAGTTGATGCAATTACACACGGACACCAACATGAACATAGGACAGCACAAGTAAGGGACTAGCACCATGTATTTCCAGGATTAAGGACAGTTGGATGCATAATTGTTGTGGTGGAACTGAGCAGAGCAGCAATGTTTAGTCAGTCAAGCAGCCATGTAGTGATCACAGAGAGCAATTAGGCTCATTTATTTTGACAGAATGAGTTGTGGCATGCAGCGCCTCCTCACCCCAGTTGTCTGTAGATGTTGTCTAAACTCATCCATGGTGGTGTTGGAGATGCTCATATCCCGGAACATGCCCTCTAGTTTTGAGGTGAACTGACAACCGCACTCAGTCTGAGAAATGAAGACAAGGGGGATTACGTTCATTGATGAAAAGCTATTTAAAATCAATTAACAGTGTCACAAGGACACAGTCTGCTGACGGGATGTCTCCTCTATCATAAAGAATACGATGGTTGGAATTTATAAACTGAGTAAAGCTCAAGTCCTTACATTTAGCACACAAGATGTCAATTAAGTTGTTTTACTTGGACATATCATTTGTTACAGTTTGATTTACAGAAAATATAAGAGCAATATATATTTTTTATATTAAACAGGTAGTTAGGAAGCATAGGAATAAATGAACTACATGAACTCATTTGAACTTGGTAACCCATCTCAGACTGGAGATGATTTATTCTACTTTTAACACCATCCAAAGAGCACAACTTTGTTTCATCACACTGCTGCTCACCTTGAGCTTTGAGATCATGTTCTTCTCAGAGTCATCAGACACACTCTTGTTGGTGAGCAGCCTGCGAGCCAGGTGCTGCTTGTAGTACCTCTCGAACACGTCTTTCTCCTGCATGAAGCGGAACAGCACCATGGCCTTGTCCAGTATAGACTCCACCTCCTGCTCTGTCAGCTGGATAAAATAAACCCAAACATACCCAGGGTCAAGCTTTAACAAACATATTCATAATAAGGTTTCAGTTTGTTTTCCCTACTATTTTCAATATGGAAACATAAACTATTAATATGGTTCAATCAAAATGATCAGAATATTTCATACCTTTTTGTGTGTCCAAATATTCGTAATTAGGATTTTAAATAAAAATATTTGAGCTACAGTAATCATACGAGAAAAAACAAAAACTACACCAAATTTTCATTACTAATAGTTAAAAATAGAAACCTGTGCTGTTATCAAATCTGAAGAAAAGAAAAGGCGTTTTGCACTGCGGTCATACATTTTCCCAATGAATTTTAAATAAGCAGGAACCAGGGGTGTGTTCTAAAATAAGAGTGTAGATCCATTAGTGGACTCACCCCTTTTACTCCCTTCTTCAGTTTGTCATCAATGAAGAGCGAGAGGTATTCGGGTGAGCGAGAGTTGAGGTTAAGGAAGTACTCGAAATCGCCTGCAATAGTTTGTTTGAAGAGTCGATCATTATTGAAGGACTCTTGCAGGAAACGGTCGAAGCGTGACTTCAGGTCCAGCAAACCCTGCAGACAGGAGGCAGGAAGGTAGGAATTAAGAGGGATAATACAGAAGCAGTTGGTATTAACAGTAGTTTAACATTAGTACAAGAACACAGAAAGCATTTTCATTTATACTGAAAGATGAAAAACACCGTCTTCTCTGTAGTTGCCTGAAGGACCTCACATGTTAATAACTAAAGTGTGGTGTAGTATGATTGAGTGTAGATCAAACCATCATGGCTTGTGGCTTCAAAACATGTGGACCAGAGTTGTTATCCCCTGCTCGAGGTTAAAGAAGTGCATTGTGGTGAAGGCTCATCACACACCAGTGTGCTGAGCCTCTGGAAATGATTCCATGATCTCTACAAGGTTAGGTGTCAAGTCCAGTCTGTCTGATTCACCTATAATATCATCTGAACAGTCTTATATCTCCCTGAAGCAGAAAGACTCAACATTGAACAGGATGCCCCTGCAGATGAACAAGAATGAGCAGTAAGTTCA